>NC_054701.1:14836339-15136339 GCF_016097555.1 Gigantopelta aegis | reverse complement strand
GGTCCTTAACCATATGTCTGACGCCATATAACCGTAAATAAAATGTGTTGAGTGCGTCGTTAAATAAAACATTTCTTTCTTTCTTTTTTTATTAAAAAATCAAAATAGCCTTTATTGGAAATAATACCTCTATCTGGTTTCAACATTACTTTATTAAAAAGTTAACCTATAAGAAAGACATATATATGTACACTTACCAACATCAAATCAAAATATATTATTACATTGCAGGTTATGTAGTCATTAACCGTCTCAAGAAAAACAACAGTGACTACTCAGCAATCACAAAATGTTTAGTCATGTGGATGTTGTTGTTTTTGTTGAAGTTTTTAGTGGGGTTGTTGTTTTTTACATCCCATTCTTGTTTCAAAATTATGTAGAACCCTCGACACAGCACCCTACACCTTACATTTTCTGTGACTAAGATGTAATTTGGCTATCACTGATTCGTAATGCACAGATTTTAAATATCTTCTGAGCAGTCTGGTTTTAGTTTTGAGGGATAATAACTACTAAATGTAATTTAAAAATGTATGTAATTGATACATAATTATACATATTGGTCATGACTGGTATCAATTACACTGCATATATCGGGCCATTCATAAGTATTCATGACCATACAGAATGGGGATGGTGGTAATATTAGCATACACAGGGCTTCTAGAATTTAAAAAATAAAAATCTACTAGCCATGGGATCGGTGATTTTAAAGATGTACTAGCCATGATTAAAATTCACTAGCCCTACTTTAAGTAAATACAATTTTACCAGTAGGAATAATCAAGATACATGTATGTTACCTAAAGAGGGAGATAGAGCTTTAAAACCCTTACATTGTGTGTGTGTGTGTGTGTGTGTGTGTGTGTGTGTGTGGTTTGCAGGATATTCATATTTATAAAACAGACTTACTAGTAGCATTTGACAACTTGTTTTCACTACCCAGTGGGCATGGAGATACTAGTTATTTACTAGCCCAACATTGAATATCACTAGCCATGGGAGTGGGGCTACCATAATCTTTAAGTCCTGATTCACTTTTAAAATTAAAACTAACCAAAATATGTAGATCTATAACATATTCCTTGCAGAATCAACATATGCTTTTAGAAAAGTGGGTAACCATACCCCCCCCCCCATACCCCATACACACACACACACACCCCACACACCCCACACACCCCGAGATATATCTATGTGTGAGTGTAGTGTACCCTCGTAAAAATATATGTATTGATAATTAAAGAGTTTAAAGAATTAATGATAAAATATCACCGGTCACCTGAATGCATGATCAGACAAATTCCTATCTAGATGTACGACACCTTTCAGAATTCTGGACAGCACAGGATAAGACTTTGTCATTTTATTTATTTTTATTTTATTTTTATTTTTTTGCTTCATGGATTTTCATCAATAGCCAGTACAGGTGAGTTTGCAACATCCTGTGATCGCATGTTGTTGGGGTGTAACTTGAAGTTTTGTCACATAGCTATTATATCTTTAAGACTGAAATGATCATCCAGTTTAGGAATTGTTTTTGGTGTGTGGGAAGATGGGGGGGGGGGGGGGGGGGGGGGGGGGGGGGGGGGGGGGTATGGGTTGTTTTTTTAATTGCATGACAGAGATTTATCCAGACATTGTACCGAACATCGGCACCTTCCCAAAAGCAAATGTCAAAGAAAATTCACAATTTCTTGGCTATAAATTCACAATTTGGTGAATAAATATTTTGGTAATTATATCTATTCTGATAAATTAATTTAACAAAGTAAAAAATTATCACAGAAAACAAACATTTTTGGAAGCAGTTGTGGTAACACAACACAATCTTGTAAAGTATGATCAAAACAGACTGTGATGTAACCTACTGTTATGCCAGGCCTTTGCACATGATACCTAAGATTTTATCAAGTTTTTCTTGCAATTTTGAAAGCATGAAAAATGCTAGTTGTCATTAACATATCCACCAAATAAGTACATTGTTCGAGCCCGATGGGGAACAAAAAGTTAAATCAACCCCCTAGCACTACAGACAACGATCGATCGTATGAAAAGAAAACATCACAAGTCAGTTATTTTGATTTCCTTTCATATACAACAGTTCACTAATGAATATTTTCCCACCAGTATGTCCCATCCCTGTTATGGATATATACACAGATGTCATTTTATTGAAGTCCCAAGATCAAATTGTAAAACGTTTCAAATTGTTTAGCCGCCATTTTCCTCTAATCACTGGCTCCCAAACTGCAGTTACTCTAACACTGCAGGCATAATAGTGCAAGTAGTGACCAGTCTTCTAAGGTAGCACACCACCATTTATGTTTGCGAACTTTAATCAGTTTTAAAAGAGTTTGTTTGGTGTTGTTTTTTGTTTGTTTTTTTTGTTGTTGTTTTTTCAAACATTACATAATTAAATTATTTTTACAGTTCATTATATGATTAAATAACACTAATAAAATTGGTTCCTATTTTCTTTTTCATTTTATTACTAATTTGTGGGTAGTATTATAAATAGAATCTATCACTGTTGTGAGGTATAGATAAGGCAATTCCACCCCAAGGGACAAAACGTTTTTTGTGAGGGCCGAGGTTTATCGAGAGTTGGAATTGTGTTATCTATATCTCATAACGATGATTGATACTTTTTCTTGCCCATTTAATTACAGTAACAAAACATTAATTTTGTAAGCTACGTACGGTTTGTTTATTGTTAAGCGATTCGTAAACATTTCACCTACAAACAATGCAACTCATTTAATCATATGCTGACAAATATAGTCTTATGCAACGGCATAACAATGCAACAACGTAATAAATAAAAAGTTGAAAATATTAATTTGTTTAAATATTTTTAAAACAATGATACTACGTGAAATGGCAAACAGAATTTTTAAAACCATGAGTTATGATGTCAATCGTCGTAAATGCGTATGTAGAAATCGTCTAGCCCTTAGGTCAGACAGATTTATCTAGCCCTATAGAGTTGGACAGATTTTTCTAGCACCATGCAAAAGCTGGATAACCCTGTCCAGTGGGAAAGAAAATATTATACAGTTATAATAAGCCTTTTAACTGCCGTATAGTTTTTGCTAACAAAGTTGTGTGTTTTTTCCCTTTATCATAGATCTATATAAATTAGATATTAATTTATTTTAATATTATTCTTTATAGTACCGGGTAGGTACTTTTCACATACCAGTATACATTTTTAGACTCTAGATAATTTTGTTTTAATATATGTGGGGGTTTGGCATGTTGGTCAATACTGATACACAAGTACATGTAATTGACACTATATGGTATTGTGAAATGTATTAACAGTTATTTAATAAGTTAAAACTTTAAATTGGTATGTGTGGCTGCCAATGCTTATACTGAACTGTGAACATTGATATTAAATGTAGTTCAAACTGAAAACTTCAGTTTCTCTTTATGTCGTTCAAGTGAATAAGTATAACTTTTAACAGGGATGTGGGAGTTGAATCAAACAAATTTAAGAACCCTTGTCTTCATTATATTATAACTGAAAATCAGAACAATAAAAACATTATTTTTGTTTTATTATTTACTTAATTAAGAACAATGTGAAAAAACCAAAATGAATATAATTAATTATATGTTTTAAATAATATTACAGATGCATTAATTCAGTGGCCCGAACAAATTCCCAAGTACGACTAAAATCACACAATCCGATCAGCCATGGGACCCTGGTGAAAATTCCTGGATAATCTCCTGCATGATTCAGTTGGGCTTAGAGGGTGATGAGAAATGTATTCAACTATAAGATGCTAGGCATATAATGGAAAGTTGACTTTATCATGATAATGGAAAGTGGATTTGATTAACATACAGTGTTGGTAATAATTCATGCACTGATAGTATTATGATATACAACAGATTCTATAAAATAGAATGTACTGCATCAGAGTTGAGGCGATAAATGTTAATTGTCCCAAAATACAGATGCCTAAAATAACCACGCTCAAATTAAGTACAAACATGCTGACATCAAAATGTCAACTCAGAACCATTGAAATATTAAACGTGCTCTCTCACAGATGGTTGACCTAATTATTGACCCAACAAGGTATTATATATATGACAATATATACATTTGATTTGTACCTAAAAGTACTTTATTGAACCATCTACATAATCACTATATCACATTTATTATTGATATTTTATATATAAAAAAAAATTGAATTATGGGTACGATCCATAATTCTGAGAAAAATAACGGCTATTTGGAGAGCAGAGGTATGGCGTATTATTTTGAGTCATGTGACGGGCATTCTCCGAATAACCGCAGTGTCGAAACGATTGACCAAGCTCATGTAATAAGAATGCTTGACCATCCTCTGCGACGTAGGGTAAATAGAAAAGAAAAAAAACAATGAAAATAAGTTGTTAAAAAATAATAAAAACATGTACTGAATGATAATAAGCTTATACATTAATTTATTTTAGTAACAGAAGCATGTTAAACATTGCCAATCCCGACTAGTTAGGCCTTTGCATCTGTAGGTAAATTTATCGTTAGTCGTACGCGAAAAGCTGTAAACATCTGCAGGGCTTGCCCTGGGTTGCTATTTTTGTTCGCCAAAACATTCGCCAATCTTCAATTTCTTTCGCCAATCTAAATATATATTCGCCAGTAATATATTTGCATTTCAGTCAAAAGATTTTATTTTTAATCTCGTTCTTTATAATATTGTATGTGCTAAAATGTACTTATTATTCAGTTTTTGTCTTGTAATCTAATAATGAAATGCTGCTGATGTCTAGGACTGGCTGTAGCCCAGTGGTAAAGCACTTGTATGATGTGCGGTCAGTCTAGGGTCAATCCCCGTTGATGGGCTCATTGAAGTCAGTGCATCACGAGTGGTATATCACAAAAGAGACAATTTTACTTTTTGTATGCATCAGAGAATGATATAAATTGTATGTTTCTCTGTAATTTGAAAGAATCAAGTGAATTTTGATCCAATATATATGTTCCCAAAAAGATTCACCAGACTAAGATATATACTATACATATATTTTTGCACCAAAAGTGTGAAATGTAAGTAACGGTACACAATGTTTACATATTTAATAGCCTAACAACTTATATCATTCAGTATCTGAGCTTTCGAGATACGTGTACAAAATGCTGGAATAAATGAGGTCCAGAACAGGACCCAATGCCCTTTTGTTTTTATTACAATTTTTTTTAAATATGATGAGACATCAAAATAATTTGAAAATGACAAAAGAAGTTTATAAATGTCCAATTATGGAGACTTAACAATTACATAATGTAAGATCTGACGTTTTTTGTAACCCTGCCCACGTTATGTTTTGTAATGATGAAATAATCACCCCTCTAAAGTTCTTTAACAATTGTCTCCCACACACTTCCTTCTTTCCCTGTCACTGGCATTAATTTTATCAACATTATAAATTTATAAACATTAGATTTTTTGTTCTTATTTTGGATATCTTTTTTCTTTTCTGCTTTATATAGAGATAAAACTCAATAGTCCCACCAGAGACTGTGCTACCCCCTCCAGATATTGTTCCAATGCCACAGGCCTATAGGCATGTATCGTTAATCTCTTTGGTAATGGATGTATTATTGTATATAATAGAAAAATCATATTTTAAAGAAACAAAATGGCCAGACTGACTGTTTTATTTATGAATTTTTTTTTTAATTAAAAGTGCACAACTCTTGATCATACCCTACGCCATGACCTCATTTTGTAACCCTCCTAACTTCCCGGTATGATTTATAACTGAATACTATTCATAATTAGTATGGTGTCCAACTCAAGGTTATAGCCAGTCACCCAACAAAGGAAACGTCTTTATGTTATTGCTATCAAAACACTGGCGTGCGACAGTCTTTCACAAGTGGGGAAAAAACCTCTTTCAGTTTCACACCGGTTTCGAGTTTTGTATTTCTGTGCAAGGGGCGGAGGGATGTATCATGTCGGCGTTAGTATTATATCAGTAGATATAGCACACATGAATTATAATTTCGCCTTTTAATTAATAGTTATATCATGGTTTTGACAAGTCAACTGTATTTAGACGGCAGCATGAGACTGAGTCGAGTGCCCGCCGTCTAAATACAGTTAACGAATCAAAACCAATGATATAACTGTTTTGTACCATGATTTACGCGTCTGAGGGGTGTGACCTAAAAACTGTGCAGTTAACTTCAGTTACCCGCACAGTTTCAGTTATACCATGGTATTGCAGTTACACCCCAGTTGACATCAAAGAGAAAAACACCAAATCATGGTACAATATGTTGAAATATAATCTGTAAACGTAGAAAGTTTTAACTAATAATGATTGTATATAAGTGAGAAACAATATGTATTCCTCACCAACACACCCACTTCGTGGAAATGAAATCAACCATGTGACCTAGATTTATAACATTAACCGGTATGACAAAACATAGCTAATAAAAAGTAAAACTTGTAGTCGATAGTAATCAAACATTTAGTATCAACAATGCAACATGTCTTAAAGGGACACACCCTAGTTACGGCTAGTTGTTAACCATTACGGCATTGTTTTTCGCTATTAAACCCATTTTTTCACAAATAAAATTGCACTTTACTTACCGTTTATTATTTAGAATATACATTTCCATTCACCGGAAGTGTTTTTTGGTAATCCTGGTTTTTGTAATACCACAAAATGCTTTTTTCTTATTTCTTAAAAACGCACGCATGTTTGAGAAAAAAAACGTTGAGCAGACAAGGTCTAATCTATTTTTAGACGGGATATTTCCATTTCAATGTCACAGACGTTGGTATACCACGTGACCGTTATCATTTTGGTTCGGTTTGTTTTCTCCTGCACGGTTCGCGCAATCAACATCCGATTTGTTGTTGTTCATTTGTGAGATTTTTCTTCACAGTTCATGAACATTTTCAGTAACAATAAAGTTCAGACAAGTAAGTGTCTCAATACAAAACGTTACAAACCCTTAAAACCAATAATTTTGCGAAGTCTTACGATATCTGGAGAAGGGATACAACCAGGACAGAACAGTTGGAACATGTCCAGGAGAGGTGAAAAGAACGCACCCCAAGTCTGTGAAATTTGTCGTGACGTAGGCATTGTTGTGCTCGAGCGACATCTACCGGTGACATCAGAATACTAACTTTCAAAATTATTTCAAGCAATTGGGACATGGGGATTCCCATGGTATTTATCGATATAAAACCTGCTTTTTCACTCCATTTGATAAAAACGTGATCTAAGTGTGTTACAGGTTTGTAGATTAACCAAATTATAATTTATTTTCGCTGGATAGAACTAGGGTGTGCGGCTTTAAAAAGTATTTCATTTTATTTAATCGCGTTTTCAAGCTTTATGACAAGCAGCTGGCAGTACACTGCTGAATAGTAGACTGGCCACGTGGACATGCAAATAACGCTTATTCACACCGCAAGGCGGATCAACTGAACAAAACTGGTTAAACATGTTTACTTCTAAAAAATGAGATGGAAAAACATCTTTTGCAAATTTTTTCGCCAAACCAAAAATTCTTTCGCAAATTTGTTTCATTTTTCACAATTGGCGAATGACAGCGCGAGCCCTGACATCTGGATCATGAACACCTTCATTTTCCACCTTGTCAAATTCATTATAATGCAAAATATGCCATAACAGCCGACTTGGAATAGAAATTGTTACATTTTTAAAGAATACTCTGAACTAGACGGTGTTTATATACGATGTGACTATATATACGAAGGCCGTGTATGTAACAATCATGTCAAGTGTAGTCAGCTTACTTGTTGGCATACGAAGTGATAGGTCATTTATACTTTGTTCTAACTTCTAAACAAAATGAAAAGTCCAATGAAAATAACCAATTAATGATGATTACAAATAAATGTTTTGTTACTTGCACATTATCATTCATTGTTCATTTACGTTGGAATACGGCTACGGCTATCATCTTCAAAGAAATAAACCAACAAATGAGAATCACACTTCACTGTTTTTCACTGAACTTGGAATACTTCAGCCAATCAAGCGAGCAGCAACGGAAAAGCCCAATAGTAAGGATTTCCGAATGTGACACTTTATGAAAAGTATGACACAATCACACCAGTGTTCAGTAGATTAGTATTGTATTAAAAAATAAAAATATGGCCTAAACCATTTAGCCTGATAGCTGAAACTAATAAAGATCATTAAAAAGTTATGTCTTCTGTTTTCATTTAAAAAGAAAAATGCCCATAAATATTAAATTTAAATAATATCAACTATATTATAATAAATATTGCAATACAGTTTCTTATATCGCAATACTGTTTTGACCGTATCATTGCACCCCTATTTGCCATGTATATAGCCGGCTCTCATTTGCCAAGTCTGTATACACGGCGATCGTTTATATAAAATCCAAAAATACCGTATATGGTTTTCGTATACATATAGCCTCATCACTACGAGTCTGTTTTTCCGTATTTTTTATGTCTCATCACAAGAAGAGTTCCAAATTTTAAAAATGAAGCGTATCATGGAATTCCCTCGATCGTAGTTCAATTAAAATGTTTTGGATCATACAGTAACTAGGTTTGGTATTCCAAATGAATGTAAGTTTCATTTATAATGCATATTTAGAGAAACAAGGCCCACTAAATCCGTAATTGAGCTCCTTTAAGTTTAATTAGATTTTAAAAAATAACTTGAAATGCATTTGTGAATATTGACAACTTTACAGCAGCTGTTAACAACAGTACTGAACTAAACCGACCTTCCTTCACTGTATTATAGCCAATGTTAGCAGATTTAATTACCTAAGTAATATATTTTGCAACAAACCTGGCTTATTATAAATCCTAGAACTAAAAACCCCAATATTTTATGTTGGCTTCAGGCTTCTTGGATTTTAATGTTTTATGTAAATCCCCAAGGCAACTCAGAGAGGGCTCATAGCATAAAATTAATTAGTAGACACAAAGGCAGGTACTTTTACAAAGGTAAATATGGATAAAATCCATACCCTCATATATTTTCTGAGGATACTTATTTATACCAAATGAATGGAATTATTCTGATCCACATTGAGTGGGTACAAGTTCACAATTGTTACTCACATATATTCATATATTAAAGCCAGCACGACTATATAGGCAAGTCCTTGAATGTATTTGTCTTGTTGGACAAAAGGTAACTCTCATTCTTTCATTCTTTTTTTTCTTTCTTTCTTTTTTTTTGGGGGGGGGGGGGGGGGGTAGGGGCTGTGTGTGTTGTTTTGGGGGGTCTTCTGTGTGTTTTTGTATTTTTCTTCTTTTTTGTTCCTCCAGAGTTGCTATTAAAATTGTTATAGATGGGTACTGCCTCTAGCATCTATTTATAAGTGAAATGTTCTCCGGTTGTGTTTTTCAGATAATTCATCCAAAGTCTGATGAACAAAGAAAAAGATTAAGTGATGCTGTTCGAAGCATTCTTCTCTTTAGAGCATTAGATTCTGTGAGTATTTTCTTTTAGCCATTACATGTTTTAATTTTTGTTTTTAACAAGTATTTGTTTTTGTCCTTGGGTTGTTTGTCTTTAGCAGTTTCAGTTGTTAATTACATATATATATAATATTGTTTGACTGCAGTGATCATTTGCCATAACCATTGAATTTTCTTGTTTGTAGTCCAGACAACCTTTGATGGGTTGTGGATGCATTTTGAATGCATTCAAGTTAAATGAAGAATTCTGTTCCAAAAAGCAAATCTTTCACTTAACCTTTAGACTAATGGATAAATTTTTGACAAATGCACATTGAGTGGGTACAAGTTCATAATTGTTACTCACATATATTCACTAAAGTTCCTATTTGAATCTGTAAGTATTATTTTTTGTGGGGTTTTATAATTTTAATCATATTTTAGATCAGTTAATGTTGATTAAAATTAGGCAAAAACACGAAAAAGTTATGTGTACTTACAGGTGTTTGTGGCCAGCTGTTCAGTATTTATGTTCCTTATTCCTGATAACAGTTGTTTTCTGACCAGAATTTAAAAAAAAAAAACTACCGTATATTGCCGTGTATTAGCCGACTTTTGAAGTCTAGAAATACTTTCCAAAAGAAGAGAGTCGGCTATAAATACACGGAGGCAACAAATTGGTTCATAAAATTCCGATCGAAAACACTTCCGACCCCGACTTACAAATTTTGATCAGACCCTTAGAGCCTTTCACAGCTTATGTAACAATAATTTGTGCACAATATATACTACTCAAAAGAATTTAAGGGTCAAAAATTTATAACCAAATAAGTTTCAGAGTGTATTAGATTGATGATGTAAACTACACCAAAAATTTAATTTATTGTTCCATATTTACAAAACCCCACAAATAAATGTCACTGTATACAAGAAAGTCGCATGACATGCTGTCAAAGTTGAAGGTTGTCAAACATGGATTTTACACATTAGAACATTCATTTAATAGTGTGTGAATCCACCCCTGGCGCGAATACACTCGACACATCGTTGCCTCATGCTGTTGATCAGACGTCTGAAGAACTCTTGGGCAATGGCCTGCCACTCTGCCATAAGAAGTTGACCCAGATCATGAAGGTTGGCCGGAGGGGCATGGTTATCCCGAACTCTCCTGCCTAATTCGTCCCAGGTGTTCTCTATTGGGGCCAAGTCAGGCGAATATGCTGGCCAATCCATCCTGGCGATACCTTGTTGTCTGAGAAAGTCCGTTACCACCCTGGCGCGGTGGGGTCTGGCATTGTCATCCTGCAGAACTGCCCCGCCGTCAATCTGCTGAAGGCCTGGGAGAACCAACGGCCGGATAATCTCATTCAGATAGCGGATTCCATTCAGATTGCCATCCACCACATAGAGGAGGGTCCTGTGGTGGATAGAGATGCCGCCCCACACCATGACGCTGCCACCACCGAACCGGTGACGTTGTCTAACGTTAACGTCAGCGAAGCGCTCCCCAGGACGTCTGTAGACACGAACCCGACCGTCGTTGAACTGGAGACTAAACCTGGACTCATCAGTGAACATCACTCGACCGCACTGAACACATTGCCACCGCAGATGAAGCGTGCACCAGTGACGTCTGGCCATTCTGTGACGTGGTAGGAGTGGTGGTCGAACAGCCTGGCGACGGCAGCGTAGATTATTGGCTCTCAGACGATTGCGTATGATTTGATCAGACACTCGAGTTCCAGTCGCAGTCCGCAGATTGTCACGTAATCGGCGTGCAGTGGTTGTGCGTTGACGTAGAGCCATATTGGTGATGTAGCGGTCCTCTCTATTTGTAGTGCTTCGGGGTCTTCCCGAACGTGGACGATTTCGAACAGAATTCGTTGCTTGGTACCGTTGCCACAGTCGGCCAACGACACTCTGACTGACACCAAGTTTCAGAGCAACATTTCTTTGCGTATTGTTATCCTGAAGCCAAGCAATAGCCCTTCCTCGATCTTCGATAGTCAGTTGAAGTCGTACCATTGTCGAATTTGGAGTGTGCACCGTACACGAACGCAAGCTCCAATTATACGGAAATTCAGCATTGGGAACATGGAATACACGTGCAAAGCGTGCAAATGAAGCGCTTTGTGAAAAAGCAAGTTATGGGCACTTAGCAGACCTTTCGCTTTCGCCCTAATTTACGTGCAAATGTAAGCATGTTTTCGCCATTAGAACTAGTCGACAGTGTCAATGACAGTGGATTTTAATTCATTTATGGGTTGCTTAGACCCACTTTCGTCAAAATGGAACAATACCATGCGTGACATTATGGTCTAGCTAATATAATTGACATTCAGAAAATAATGTCGAAAATATCGTCTGACCCTTAAATTCTTTTGAGTAGTATAAATAATACACCCCATCATGCAATATTATGTAGTTTTTTGTTCTTGAATGCATTAATAGTTTGATGAATAATAATAAAAATTACTTGTTTTATTGTCATTTCAATGGTAAAAACGTGTTCCGCCATCTTTGTTTGACACCTCTGTCTATATCATTTTGTAAGCTCTTATTTGATTGGATTACACAATTCTGTGTAAACAACAGCCATGAACGACAGAATCGTTTTTCTGTGTGGAGGGTAAAACAGGGATTAAACATGCCTTAATGAGTTTATTATTTGCTGTCCAGTGAATAATTTAATTACTTATGTGCAATGATATGTTGTTACAGCTTGAATTGTTTATTTTCCTGTTATGATTTATCGGTACTAAATTAGTTTTGCACGGCATGGAAGACGTTAGCATTGTGATGACGATTACCGTGTCTGTAATAATTAAAGGGGAAAAAATACAATGAAAAAGAAAAGCACAAGTCTATCATTTGACAGTATTATTGAAACCAATACAATGTGCAACTGGACAAAAGATGACTTCGGCTTATACACGAAGCCGATGATTTTGTACTTGATATTTAGTGTCAAACTAAGAGGTCGGCTAATACACTGCAATATACGGTACAATTCATATCCCAATATTTGGTGATTTTCAGTGTTGGTAAAACAAATCAAATTTATTATCAAATTAGCTGTCACAATTAGCTATCGATCCCTGAAAATTACTGTAGTGATCTGCCATCGTTGTCAAGTGAAAGTACTTGTCGAAAACCACTTTATTAATTAAACATTTTAAGGTATTTTCCATTAAAAAATGAAAAACAAATGCTAGCATGCTGTCATGTAAATTGTTTTCTGCATTAAATTTCCATTTGCTGTGAGTGCCGTTTGCAAAACAGCGGGAAATATGAATTGGGAAATGCACTGTATACAGTGTTTAATACCGACTGGCGTGACATCGGGTTATATACCTCGCGTACAGTAGTCAGAAGGTTAATACTCTAGGATCACATTGGAAAATATTTTGGTTTAGCCAATTTTCAGATATGTACATGTATGTCCAGTATTTATTAAAATGTGGTTAATTTAAGGAATATTTTATTAGCCAAAAATTAAATGTAGCCATTTTAAATAAAAATTAGCAATTGGCTAATGTGGCCATGTACAGGGTAAGCCTTCAAATACTAACATTCTGTTATATTTGATGCAATTAAAAGCATATTGTAAGACAGTGATTCAGGGCTCCTCAACTCTGAAATTGTCATTGATCTGGGCATAATAAAATTTATTTTAAGGAAATAATAATAAAAAATAAAGAATCAAACAGAAACTTGTTTCTCCCAGAACGTTTAAGTTTAAGGAGATGACAAGGAAGGATGCCATTCAAACACCCCAGAATTAGAAAGAATTCTAGAGACCTTCTTGGTGATGGATCATTCAGAGATGAAAAATCTCAAGATTTCTTTAGAATTTATATATCCTCTATAAATTGTCCTTGTTCTTTAGTAGAAAGCTTAGTTATACACATGCACTCAAACACACGCATGCGCATGCGCGCGTGCGTGCACACACACAGATCAAAGGTATCCCCAATTTTTCATCAAGGTCATTTTGGTGTCTGACCTTTCATCATTAATGTTAGCATGTACATTCAGATGTACGATTTTAGGTTGGTGTTACCATCTCAGTAGGCAGACTGACATGATAGCAGGAATGTTTGTTTATGTATGGTTAAAGAGAAAAAACCTAATAAAAACAAAGGAAAATATACACAGATATTTTACTAACTTTTTGTTTTTTCAGGAACAAATCAGTGAAGTGTTAGATGCTATGTTTGAAGTAAAGGTAAGAGTCAGTCGTTTCCTAATATTACATATGCCTGTATACATATATGTGTAGATTCTAAACATCTACCAGTATTGATCAGTTTTCAGTAAATATTGGTTTAGATTGTTTTTACTGGCTACCAGTAACTACACACAGTTTGAAAAAACAAAGAGCTTTAACGGTATACAACTTATGTTTGCCTCAGGAATAAGCCTCAAGTCTTCCATCAGTGATAGCTTCTTGTATTCTTGTAAAACAGATTACGATAGCAGCAGCTACTGCAGCTAAACAATAACAAGACGTGTGTGTGTGTGTGTGTGTGTGATATAAATTACTTTCGCAGATCGCTGTTAAAAAAAGTAAATTACAAAATAACGAGGAGGATTTGTGGCAGACTGCTTGACATCTTGCGAGTATTGATTTCTCGTCACTTGCATCATCAGCTTGGCACGTTGCTGTTGTGCTCGGTGTTGGGAAGTTTGTCAGATGTGTAATAATTTATAGGGATCATTATTATCCAACATTCAGATGGACTCGAAGGCATAAAATGCAACAGTGTCTAGTCTTCTTGAAATGTGTAGTATGAAGAAAGTCATTGTTGGCAAAGAGACAACTCTGGTTAGTTAAAAAAAATGTATTTTATATGCACTTTCCAAAGTCAGGACAGCACATACTTTGGATTATGACAATAGAGTTTGTTGGACAGAAGGGGCATTTTACCCTTTGGGAAATCAGGCAAGCACCCTTTACGATACAGGTGGTGAAAATTAACTAATTGTTTGATGTGTTGTTCTCATGAAACGAACTAATATTCACAGCTACATTGTATACATTTGCCAAACAGAATGACAGCAGATCAAAACTTGTTTATAAATTAATTAAGTAGTTACAGCAGAGTTCGACAAATCCGCTAGCCCGACGCCCGTGGCTAGTGGTTTTTAAGTTCGGGCTAGTGAGAAACGTAAAACCACTAGTCCCCTGGGCTATTGGTACCCACCATCCTTATCGCTCATGGGGTTTTTTCTCTTCTTTTTTCTGTTTCTCTCGGCTGAAATTTCATTTAATAAATTTTATTGTGACATATGTCATCGAATAATATCAACAACGCAGTCAGTATATAATAATAATCCACTTGAACTAGGTCTGCAAACTGCAGTAACATGCTATCTCTACATCATCACAGTTACAGCATGCATTGTTTACTTTTCCCTTACAAGTTTCTGGCACAGGAAATAAGTCTAATGACACGCGTGTTTTGATTGGTTGGACACGTCACGTGGTGGTTAATCTCGCACATATGTTTTAGGCTAAGAACTTGGAAATCACCAATCGCGATGACAGGTTAATCACAATCAAGTAAACCCCAGTCATGCTTTGAATTTCAGTGTTTGTTTTATTTACCTATTGTTTTCTAATTTAACACTTAGCTTACATGTGGTTATCGGCAATCAGGGAAACAATTTACTTTAATGGTAGCCGCACATGCAACGACTCGGCTTGGCCTATTACGTGTAGCGGTTTGGGTAATGTGTTAAGCTACCGATACAAGATAATACATCTTTTTTTTTCATCATTTAAACAACGGATTAGATGTCTCCGTTATATTCTTTTGATATCGGTCTGACAGGGGATTATGCCCTGTATTTGAGCAATTGGCATCACTGTTACACAGTGTTCCTGGCGACATAAATAGTAGGCCCTAAATCATTTAGTAAATGTATAACCCACTACCAAATACACCTAACCATCTATTACCGTGTGTCACACTGTCGTACCCTCATTTAAATTTAATTATTTTAATAGTGGGTTTAGATACCAACCATGAATTTGCTCAATTATTTTTCCCCGGGGGAAGGCAAAAGCGAAAACGGGACAATGACGATGGATCACACTTGACAAAAGACCAAACGTATGACATGACAAAACTGAGTTACAACATGATTTAAGTGATTGTCTTATTTTACCGTTATACTTGTAAATGTATAATGTTACAAAAATTATATAAAAATCCAGTTATAATTGATAAGGAATTTGGGCTAGTGGTTTTTACAAAGCCACTAGCCCTGTGGCTAGTGACTTTTCAAAATATTTGTCATACTCTGGTTACAGGAAGGAGAATGAACATGTTTTATTTTAAATCTTGGTTCAGATTAACATGACTCTAAATAACACTTAAGATATGTTTTAGGAACTAAATACAGTATAAAAGATGCCCACACATGTGCGTGCATGCAACCCACCTACGCACACACGTTTTAAGTAATATGGATTACCCAATCTTCACACTCCCGCTCCTCTCTACGCTGCCTGGGAAGTTTTAGGAAAGCTGCAAATTGATTGCTTTTAATACTATTTTTTATGAATTTCATTAGAAACTTTTATGTGATTGCTTGATTGGCATACTTGAAGGGGAGTGATCTTCAGTTCCCCTTGATTTTATTCATGGCTAGGATTGATCACAGGACTATAAAGCTGCCTGGATTTTGATATGATTATTATTCACGGTTTTCAGAAACTCTCAACTGTACTGTATTCTGTTTTATGTACTGTTAAGTGTCATATTGCAGAAAGTCACTATTATGGCATAACTGTACTGTCAACTGTACTGTATTCTGTTGTATGTACTGTCAGTGTCATATTGCACTAAGTCACTATTATGGCATAACTGTACTGTCAACTGTACTGTATTCTGTCGTATGTACTGTCAGTGTCATATTGCAGAAAGTCGCTATTATGGCATAACTGTACTGTATTCTGTTGTATGTACTGTCAGTGTCATATTGCATAAAGTCACTATTATGGCGTAACTGTACTGTATTCTGTTGTATGTACTGTCAGTGTCATATTGCAGAAAGTCACTATTATGGCATAACTGTACTATCAACTGTACTGTATTCTGTTGTATGTACTGTCAGTGTCATATTGCAGAAAGTCACTATTATGGCATAACTGTACTGTATTCTGTTGTATGTACTGTCAGTGTCATATTGCAGAAAGTCACTATTATGGCATAATTGTACTGTCAACTGTACTGTATTCTGTTGTATGTACTGTCAGTGTCATATTGCAGAAAGTCACTATTATGGCATAACTGTACTGTATTCTGTTGTATGTACTGTCAGTGTCATATTGCAGAAAGTCGCTATTATGGCATAACTGTACTGTTAACTGTACTGTATTCTGTTGTATGTACTGTCTGTGTCATATTGCAGAAAGTCATTATTATGGCATAACTACTACTGTCACTGTACTGTATTTTGTTGTATGTACTGTCAATGTCATATTGCAGAAAGTCACTATTATGGCATAGCTGTACTGTATTTTGTTGTATGTACTGTCAGTGTTGTATTGCATAAAGTCACTATTATGGCATAACTGTACTGTCAACTGTACTGTATTCTGTTGTATGTACTGTCAGTGTCATATTGCAGAAAGTCGCTATTATGGCATAACTGTACTGTCAACTGTACTGTATTCTGTTGTATGTACTGTCAGTGTCATATTGCAGAAAGTCGCTATTATGGCATAACTGTACTGTTAACTGTACTGTATTCTGTTGTATGTACTGTCAGTGTCATATTGCAGAAAGTCATTATTATGGCATAACTACTACTGTCACTGTACTGTATTTTGTTGTATGTACTGTCAATGTCATATTGCAGAAAGTCACTATTATGGCATAGCTGTACTGTATTTTGTTGTATGTACTGTCAGTGTTGTATTGCATAAAGTCACTATTATGGCATAACTGTACTGTCAACTGTACTGTATTCTGTTGTATGTACTGTCAGTGTCATATTGCAGAAAGTCGCTATTATGGCATAACTGTACTGTCAACTGTACTGTATTCTGTTGTATGTACTGTCAGTGTCATATTGCAGAAAGTCGCTATTATGGCATAACTGTACTGTCAACTGTACTGTATTCTGTTGTATGTACTGTCAGTGTCATATTGCAGAAAGTCGCTATTATGGCATAACTGTACTGTCAACTGTACTGTATTCTGTTGTATGTACTGTCAGTGTCATATTGCAGAAAGTCATTATTATGGCATAACTACTACTGTCACTGTACTGTATTTTGTTGTATGTACTGTCAGTGTCATATTGCAGAAAGTCACTATTATGGCATAGCTGTACTGTATTTTGTTGTACGTACTGTCAGTGTCATATTGCAGAAAGGCACTATTATGGCATAACTGTACTGTATTCTGTTGTATGTACTGTCAGTGTCATATTGCAGAAAGTCGCTATTATGGCATAACTGTACTGTTAACTGTACTGTATTCTGTTGTATGTAATGTCAGTGTCATATTGCAGAAAGTCATTATTATGGCATAACTACTACTGTCACTGTACTGTATTTTGTTGTATGTACTGTCAGTGTCATATTGCAGAAAGTCACTATTATGGCATAGCTGTACTGTATTTTGTTGTATGTACTGTCAGTGTTGATTGCATAAAGTCACTATTATGGCATAACTGTACTGTATTCTGTTGTATGTACTGTCAGTGTCATATTGCAGAAAGTCGCTATTATGGCATAACTGTACTGTCAACTGTACTGTATTCTGTTGTATGTACTGTCAGTGTCATATTGCAGAAAGTCGCTATTATGGCATAACTGTACTGTCAGCTGTACTGTATTCTGTTGTATGTACTGTCAGTGTCATATTGCAGAAAGTCACTATTATGGCATAACTGTACTGTATTCTGTTGTATGTACTGTCAGTGTCATATTGCAAAAAGTCACGCATAACTGTACTGTCAACTGTACTGTATCTGTTATATGTAGTCAGTGTCATATTGCAGAAAGTCACTATTATGGCATAACTGTACTGTATTTTGTTGTACGTACTGTCAGTGTTATATTGCAGAAAGGCATTATTATGGCCATTTGCCAATCCACTTCATTTATGTTTAAATGAAGTCTTGAACAAACAAGAGCTGTAAATGGTTGTATTTAATTAATCAAAGGTGCTAAAATTACACACCTGAATAAAGTGAGCGTATGAATGCATAAGGTGTTCCTAGATGAGTAAAATAATCATCATAGGTCACTGAAGGCAAATTTAATAACTCTTCAGCACATTGTTTAATCAGCTGCTGTTAGATGACTAACATACCAAAACACAGAATGTACAGAATGACCTTACATCAGGCATCAATATTAAATACATGTATTTCATTTCATCTAATACCATGCTTCAATAAATTTAATGAGCTTTGTCTAGCACACACTTGTGATAAATTTATTGAGTAGCAAAAAAGTAAACAATATTTTCTGGTGTCAACACATCCAAGCTGGTCCAGTTGAGCACACATTGGCCTATAGAAATGTGATATTACTCCGATTAATTATCATATATATATATATATATATATATATATATATATATATATATATATATATATATATATATATATATATATATATATATATATATACATACATACATACATACATACATACATACATACATACATACATACAGTAAAACCCCTCTAAACCGGACACCCTTGGTACCAAATTAAGTAATATGTCCAATTTTAAGAGGTATCCTGTTTAAAAAGGTTAAGTTCTGTACAGATTATTAACCTTTAGACTACTGGATTAATTTTTAACAAAAACCACGTTGAGTGGGTACAAGTTTATAATTTTTACTCACATATATTCACTTAAATGTTTTATAAATACATGAAATAAAGTTCATATATGAATCGGTAAGTATTATTTTCGTGTCTTTTTGTAATTTTTATTATTTTTAGATCGGCTAATGGTGATTAAAATTAGCCAAAAAATCAAAAAAGTTCTGTTTACTTACAGGCATTTGTGGCCAGCTGTCCAGTATTTATGTCCATTATTCCCGATAACAGTAGTTTTCTGACCAGACTTTTTTTTTAAACCCGAACTATGATTCATATTGCAATATTTGGTAATTTTTGTTGTTGGTAAAATGATCAAATTTATTATCAAATTAGCTGTCACAATCAGCTATCGATCCCTGAAAGTGACCGCGACGTGCCGCCATTGTTGTCAAGCGAAAATACTTGCCGAAAACCACTTTTTGAGCTCAAAACTTCAAGGTATTTTCAATTGAAAAAATCATAACAAAAGCCACCATTTTGAAAAAAAAAAAAATATATTTTATTATATTTCCGTTTCCGGTGAATGTCGTGTGCAAAACGGCGGGTAAATATGAATTGGGGAATGCACTGTATACAGTGTACAGTATGTCAACTGACGTGACGTCGGGCGAAATATCTCGCCTGCAGTACTCAGAAGGTTAACTAGAGACATGAACAACATTCTGTTTTGAGCTTAGAGTCCAATTTTGAGACAGACAGACACACACACACACACACACACAGTATGTTGGGAGTGGGATTTTTTATTATTAATATTTATTTAACCATATGGATAATAAGCATATCTTGGTGTACATGGTTATTTTTTCATTTTATGTAGGTACAACCTGGTCATCATGTAATAGATCAAGGTGATGATGGAGATAACTTCTATGTAATAGACAGGTAAATAACTTTAATGATCAGTAATTCATTTCTTCAGCATGTAACACATTTCTTGCAGGAATAAAAATAAGCATACTGTCTGGTAATCCATGTACAGGTAAATACAAACCAGTATGATAAATTATTACCTTTACAATTCCTTTTATTTAAAACAAATCTCTTCAGACACACTTATGATGATGCGTATTAATCTTTATCAGTCATTCATATCACTGCTCATTACACTGATAAATGTATGTATTATCTCTCTTTTATTGACCTGTGGCCTGATTCGTGCGAAAAACAAAAAAGTTGCAAAGAAAATGCAATGTTGTTTAAGAGAGTGTTAAGAGCTTTATGGATTACATTATGGTCTCTGGTAGAATATGGTTACCTTATATCTTCGCCTGTAAGTCGATCTCGGCTATAAGTCAAGTCCCTAATTTCAAGCCCTGAAAACATATTTTTTTTATTGACCCGTTTATAAGTCGACCCATGAAAAACAACTTATAAATATTGAAGTATTTCTTATTTTCAGCACATGAGAACAATAATGTACAATATTTGAACAAAAGAAAATTATTTTACAAACTTCGGTTTTCACGTTTTGTACATCGCAGTCAAACTACATAGCATCAAAACGAAACATTCCCTTAGTAGATAGTGAAAGCTGTTTGACTGTTACCGTATGGCACTGTACAGCATGGTTTTGTGCACAGACAACAACTTTATTTATAAACACTGAAAACAGATCACTACGATAAAACTGAAAGTATCAGTTAATCACATGTTTTGCCGCCATATTAATACATGTAAGGAGGATAACTCTGGAAAATACACCGGTTTTGTACCAAATGATGTATGTCCCTATTGCTCTAGTGAACTGTAGAGATCAGTCTAAGCTGTTTTAAGGGAAAGCTCAGTAATATTCATGAAGTTAATCACCAACAAAACATTGTTTGAACAACTATTAATGCCAGTGACCAGATTTCAAAATAAACTCGGGCAGCAGGTAGTTAGTATTGTTTACATTTTTGCTATTAGTGATGACTGTTATTTTAACTAAGTGGACTGTTTTTTTGGCATGTGAGTGAGATCGCACGCATTTTTGCATTACCAAAACCATTCTAATGCCAAAAAAAAAAGGTTATAAAAAATAAATGTGTCAAATTAACATATTTGAGTATAAATACAGGGCATACTTCAACAATAAAACTTGTAAAATAATCCCCAAAACAGTAATATTTTTGGGTGAATTTTTTTTACCCTCTTTATAAGTCGACCCCCCAAGTTATAAAATAATTTTTGGGTAAAATAAATTCGACTTATAGGCGAAGATATACGGTAGATCTTAGACAGTTGCAAAAATAATACATTTCATTATTAAACAATGTAATATTAAACATAATTATATAGCATTCTATTAGTAATTTTATCAAGAATTCAGCTTTCTTCATGTAACTTGTTCTTGTGCTATGTATTTTGATGCCACCTGAATGATTAGTGTTACTGTAACAGTGTATACACTTTGTATATCTGTTAAGCATTGTGAATAAATATTATTAAACAGGGAATATTTTCTAAATTTTCATAGTAACATTTCTAGTGAATTAAAAATTGATTAACAACCACTGTTTAATGTTTAAAATTTTTGTAGTAATCTCCGAGACTTGCATAGCGAATTTACATGAAACTGAACAAAATGGTTCTTCTTTAAGAATTGTAAATGGTCAACAATAGCCTAAACTGTGTATGGAACAACTAATCAACAAGGCAGGTTGTTTTGTTTTTAAATATATTTTGTATAGAAAGGACAGCACATCCCACAGCCTTAGGTATACCAATCTAGTCATGGAACATGTTAGTAAGACCAAGTAGTTGTGATATTTATCAGTCCTGCGTCCCACCTCACTTTTTTCAAGTATGATTGAGTTTGTTTTTTGCACTTGTATTTTAACATATTGAGCTATATGTTTGGGTTTTGTTTTCCTTTTCAGTGGAAGGTATGATATATTTGTGAACTGTGACGGGAAGGATAAGAAAATGGGTGCCTACGATGGCCACGGCAGTTTTGGCGAGCTCGCCCTGATGTACAACCTACCCAGGTCAGCCACCATTGTGGCCACATCACCCGGCACGCTGTGGGCCATGGTGAGTAATTCTCTCCTCTCAAACACAGCAAATTGCTCGGCTTTCCTTCTGCTAAATTACATTTACAAGCTGCCAACTCAAATTACTTTATATGATTCCATTAGGGAGCATTATTGCCATGGGAGTTTATTGTGCGTCTGATCCATACAAAAGAACAAATGTTATACCTGATAGAAATTGACAGACCTCGTGTTTGGAGTTGTTTTCAAAGGTTTCTCCTCGTTCTGTTGTTAAGGTTCCTCACCACCATTAATTACTCCATGCAGTTCAATACAATTTATATGTCAGAATATATTCTGTGTTAAATACAACACTATCGACAAGGTCATGTGACTACTAATTTTAAGGAGTTCTCTAAACTGACAAGTACTGCATCATCATGTGTAAAAAATCAACATATGTCAACCACAAAATTTTTCAGTGGGCCACCCTCATGTTGGAGTATACTGCCCTGTGTTGCTGTTTCACAAGTGGCACTACACCACTTGCACAGTTGTTATCAGTTTGTACTACAGTATCACAAGTAACTTCAAACCAATGGGTTATTGAGATATTACAGAGGTCAACCTACTTGTAATCATCAACGGAAGATTTCAAAAGGCATATCATATTTTGTAGTATTTCTTTTTTAATGATGAACTATTTCTGAAACCGGACTCTATTAAGCTGTTATAGCAAGTAACAACATGACAAATGGTGGTGTGTTGCCGTACAGGGATACCAGGTTTATCAGATGATTCCGATTAATAGCAGCAAACTCAGGCCAGTTTGTTTAAAGACTGATAAAATCATCATTTAAACATATCTCATCCTAGTTAATATCAAATGAGGTTGTATTTGCTAAATAGATCTGTTAACCAAGTGTGTCATATAAATTGAGTTGTTACTGTAATACATTGAAACCTGTCTAAACCGGATTATGCTGGGGATCTAATATTTATCTGGTTTAGACTGGATAGTGTGTTTAGTATAGGTCACATTTTAGAATACAGAGCTATTTCCCGTAACATCGAATTTATAACTGTTAACGAACATGTCCGATAATTGCCGAATAAATGTGACTTTTGGAGCAACAAGGATTACTAATAATGTGATATCTCAATTGTCGTGTATCTTTTTTTATTTATGAACTGACATTAAAACATAAATAAACAATAATTCCACATAGCAACCGCTAGCCTGTGGTTGCAGAGACATTTTCGATCTTGCTTAGTAAAATTCAGTATGTGTTTCATCTCGTTTCTGCAGAAAAAAGAAAATGTTGTGTTTGTATTTAGTGTATAAAATACAAATTAAGTCACGTGTGTATATTTTACTATAATTTTAATTGTTTCTACTATTTTACTCTCAGTGCAACAGTATTTCATTATCAAAGTGCATTGACCAAAAATCAAAGGTGAAAACCCTAATGTGTGAGTATCTGAGATTTGTTTGAAGCTGAAAAGAATTTGCACTGCACCAGACAGTACAATGGAAAATTACTGTCTGCTAAGCTGGGCTGATCTAGACAGCAGAAATCGGTGACCCTTGACATAACACCGTATACTGGGTACTCTTATCGGCATTGTTTTTTGGAAGTAATTTTTGGGGGTTAAGTTGACTCTTCATTCATTTACACTATGCTGGTTTATTCAGGTTAATTCATTAACCTTTAAACTACTGGGTTAATTTTTGACAAACACCACGTTGCGGGGTACAAGTTTATAATTTTTATTTGCATATATTCACTTAAATGATTTATAAATACATAAAATAAAGTTCATATTTGAATAGATAAGTATTATTTTTGTGGGTTTTAAAAATTTTATATTTTAGATCTGCTAATGCTGATTAAAATTAGGCAAAAATTTTAAAAAGTCACCTTTACTTCGGTCATTTGTATTTATGTCCATTATTCCCAATAACAGTGGTTTTCTGACCAGAATTTAAAAAATAAACAAACTACGATTCATATCCCAATATTTGGTGATTTTCGTTGTTCTTAAAACTATCAAATTTATTATCAAATTAGCTGACACAATCTGCTATCGATCCCTGAAAATTACCGCAACATGTCGCCATTGTTGTCAAGCGAAAATACTTGCCGAAAACCACTTTTTGAACTTAAAATTCCAGGGTATAAACAAAAAAAGCTAGCATGTTGTCAACTAAACTTTTCCCTGTTTTAAAAAATTGTTTTCAGTGAGTGTCGTGTGCAAAAACGACAGGAAATATGAATTGGGGAATGCACTGTATACAGTTTACAGTATGTCAACTGGCCTGCAGTAGTCAGAAGGTTACGGATTTTACATTTCTAAACAAAAATTCAATCCAGTTTCCAAAATTGACAGTTTTCATTTTTATCAGGTTTTTAATACATGTTTTAAGTAAGAGAAAATTTGGGACCGTGAAATTTGGCCGGTTTTGACAGGATTTTGGTATGTTCAGGGTCCGGTTTAGACAGGTTTCACTGTATATGTCTTGCCCACAGTAGTGATACCACATGATACAAGTCTTATACAAGAATAGCTGATTGAGACAAGACAACATTACAATTTTGTTGGTTGCTATGCAACTGTCTATTCTCGTACTAGGCACTCGTATCATGTGGCATCGCCTTTTAACCAGTTCAGTAATTATTAAGACAACATTTGAATTTTTTAATATATATTGCTTACTCTTCTTATTTTCATTTTAAATCATTATTCCAAAACACAGTGTGATAATGTCATACCCTAAAATGTTAATTTTAATAGCACTAAGAATTGTTTACTGTTTAGTAAGTCGGACACCAGTTGCACATTTTCGTAGGCTGCGTCACATGAAGAACACAAACGGGTCCTGCCCCTGTCCTTTCATAACAAGCTTGCAGAATTCTGCCAGAGGAAATTGATACATTTATAAAAAAATTTTTAAATATTATAGTAAGAACTGCTGTTTAAACTTTGTAAAGTACATGAAATGCGGTGTCCAATTGCAAAAAGATTTCAAACCCACAACCATCTATAGTCCTTCCCACAGGAACGCCTTTTCTCACACTTTGGGATTTACTACAAGTTTTATTTATTTCTGAGCCGATTGTTTTCTAAATTGCTCACAACAATAGTGAGATAATTTGTTTGTTATTTCCAAAACAGTTTTACTTCTAACTAATTCAATCAATCAATCAATAAAATATTTACATGCTCCTATACCACGATGGTTTCGAGCATGTCTATCCCAGGTTCGGCCACCGGATGCCAGTAGTCCAACCTGGGACAGAACAATTACTGGGGCAATTTTGATATTTAAACAAACAGGGAAAAAGGACTTTACAATAAATAATTTTGTGCGTTATTTTCCCAAACAATATTTAATATACAGCAAACAACTAACAATTTGTAACGCAAATTTAGATCGGGCAGTCCTAAATATAAATATATTTTAAAATAATTTTTTAAATATATTAATTAGCCCTCAAAATAGGGGTGGCAGGTGACTAAGAGATTAGGCTTCAGCCACAAAAAGGTTTCTTTAATAGGGAAATATGTTTTACTTAGGGGCACCCATCGTATTGGGGACTTAGGTGTGGCCGAAACCGGGGAAGGCTCCGGGGGGGGGGGGGGGGGGGGGGGGGGGGTCCCCCCCCGGACAAACCTAACACCCCTTACGGCCAAAACCGCCTACGCCTACCGCCCTAACCATCTTCCGGTGGAGTATCCCCCACCCACCCAGCACCCCCCTCGGCCAACCCAACCGTCATGCCCATCCTTAGGGGCACCCATCGTATTGGGGACTTCGGTGTGGCCGAAACCGGGGAAGGTTCCGGGGGGGGGGGGGGGGGGGGCAGTCCCCCGGACAAACCTAACAACTCTTACGACCGAAACCGCCTACGCCTACCGCCCTAACCATCTTCCGGTGGAGTATCCCCCACCCACCCAGCACACACACACACACACACACACACACCCCGGCCAACCCAACCGTCGTGCCCTCCAGTCTCGGTGCCCCCATCAAAAATTAGGCCCAAGGGCCAACGATTCTACCAGAGAAGGAAAAAAATAAAAAATAAAAAATAAAAATAATAATAATAATAAATAATAAATAAAATTTAAAAAAAGTATTTAAACAGGGAAAGTTAAGCGTCTGGTGAGTCTGGCAATATAAAAACGTATCCTGGCGATGCCAAGTCCAGGGCTGCCTCTCCATAATCCTGGAGAAACAGAACGTTATGCCATTCATCAGACGCTGGCACCACTTTAATTTAGAAACCTAGCGCATACAAGTATGGTATAGAACCATGTTGCATACCCTAGGATAGGAGCAGCGCACCGCCCTATTAAATTCCTATCTAACTAATTACTACTTTTCTAATTCTTACCATTTGTGACACCCAATAGCCGATGTGTATTTTTGTGCTGGGGTGTCGTTAAACATTCATTCATTCATTCTTCTAATTCTTCTTACGTCAAACTAAACTGAAATTATTTATACACAAAAAAATTAACAAATTGTAAAAGAATGGAACGGACTATAGTTTGGGCAATTATGATCTGTTTGGGTTTTTTTTATTACATACCCTCAAATTATTTTCTGGCAGAAAGCCTGAGTAACCATGCTACCTTTCAAGACTCCACAAAGTATTCCAGTTTCTTTAAATAGCAAGGCCATTTTCTTCTCTGATGTAAAATAAACTTGCTATTAATCCCACATCTGTACCACTTAGCCTTGAAGTCAACAAAATCCATTACATTGACAGCATTAAGAATGGGGATTCCCCAGAGAAAACGTAGCTCTGGTCGTGTAATTAATACATGTTCAATAAAACGTGTTGGAAATCAAACATGGTTTGCTTTGTATCGTGGTTTACAGTTTATTATTACAGAATACTTAATAGTTTTAATAAATTAACTGAGGTCATTTTAGTTTAGTTTGCATTAATAATTACGTGTATGCGAGTTCTTCAAGTTAGTTTGTAATATTAAGAAAAGCTGTGTCACTTGCATTTAGTTTTCTCAATTTATTATTCTGCCTGAGAAAAATCGAGCTAGCATACATTTAGGAATTATGCAAGAACTTTAAATTGTGGTAAATGTTGTTTTTTGTAATATGTACAGACTTTTTGTTATATTTAAATTTCAGGATCGTGGAACATTTCGAAGAATAGTTTTGAAAAATGCTTTCATGAAGAGAAAGTTGTATGAAAGTTTATTAGAAAATGTGCCAATGCTCAAGGCTTTAACTGTAAGTTCAGTTAAAAAGATATATTTGTATTTAAAAATTGTTTGAGGTTTGGTTTTATTAGTTCCCTACCTGAGGAGACTATAGGTTTCGTCTCCGTACTTCTGTCTGTTTGTCTGCCTCACATATAGTCTTCAGGACTTTTTTCACAATGTCTCAAGATATTGAGCTGAAATTTTGTCTATAGCTTTATCATATACTGTTACAGATCATGTTTGACTTCCATGGCGATGTATTCATTATACGCCCGTCTATGATGGGTCGTATTTTGGTATGGCGGTGTCTGTACATCTGTCTGTTAACTTTTTCTTGTCAGGAACATATCTTACATACAGATGAATACAGGACCATCAAACCTCACATGTAGGAACAACTTGGGATGGCGGTGTGTTGCATACTATTACTAGGTCACTGTGACCTACTTTTCATGGTCTACTGCATATACCAGTAAATCCTTGTCCTGACCGGAACTCAGGAGATATGGAAATTTGTTTCATGTCCAGTTTGACTTTCATGGCAAAATACGAAACATTTTCACAGTTATGGCCAAAAAAAATTGTTGCATCCCGTAGGGAACATATATTGCCTTGAACAATGTTCTCATTGTTCGATTAGTCAAACCGACTTGTCGTCCCTACACAAATTGGAACAGTACAATTTGATCACATGCGACAAGTCGGTGTGACTAATCACATAATGAGAACGCCCCTGTAGCAATACTCTCAGAATGCTTGTTTTATTTTTAATTTTTTAAGACTGACTTTGGCTAAAAAAAAAATATTTGAGATACTTCATGTGGGTACAAGTAGACATAGTATTGGGTTTATTAGTTTGTTATGATTGTCATTTAGTTTCCAGCATTAACTTTCATAGGCAATGAGAAAATAAACTTATTTTTACTTCCATGGTACCAGCAGTGGGATCTACCTCCATGGGTAGAGCATTGACTTTGGTGCTTGGATTGAAGTATCAAACAAACTCAGTACACCCATTTTATGATTACTTTTTTTCCCTGTTCTAACCAGTGCCCCAATTGCTGATATATACTACTCAAAAGAATTTAAGGGTCAAAAATTTATAACCAAATAAGTTTCAGAGTGTATTAGATTGATGATGTAAACTACACCAAATTTTTTATTTATTGTTCCATATTTACAAAAACCCACAAATAAACGTCACTGTATACAAGAAAGTCACATGACATGCTGTCAAAGTTGAAGGTTGTCAAACATGGATTTTACACATTAGAACATTCGTTTAATAGTGTGTGAATCCACCCCTGGCGCGAATACACTCGACACATCGTTGCCTCATGCTGTTGATCAGACGTCTGAAGAACTCTTGGGGAATGGCCTGCCACTCTGCCATAAGAAGTTGACCCAGATCATGAAGGTTGGCCGGAGGGGCATGGTTATCCCGAACTCTCCTGCCTAATTCGTCCCAGGCGTTCTCTATTGGGGCCAAGTCAGGCGAATATGCTGGCCAATCCATCCTGGCGATACCTTGTTGTCTGAGAAAGTCCGTTACCACCCTGGCGTGGTGAGGTCTGGCATTGTCATCCTGCAGAACTGCCCCGCCGCCAATCTGCTGAAGGCCTGGGAGAACCAACGGCCGGATAATCTCATTCAGATAGCGGATTCCATTCAGATTGCCATCCACCACATAGAGGGGGGTCCTGTGGTGGATAGAGATGCCGCCCCACACCATGACGCTGCCACCACTGAACCGGTGACGTTGTCTAACGTTAACGTCAGCGAAGCGCTCCCCAGGACGTCTGTAGACACGAACCCGACCGTCATTGAACTGGAGACTAAACCTGGACTCATCAGTGAACATCACTCGACCCCACTGAACACGTTGCCACCGCAGATGAAGCGTTCACCAGTGACGTCTGGCCGTTCTGTGACGTGGTAGGAGTGGTGGTCGAACAGACTCGCGACGGCAGCTTAGATTATTGGCTCTCAGACAATTGCGTATGGTTTGATCAGACACTCGAGTTCCAGTCGCAGTCCGCAGATTGTCACGTAATCGGCGTGCAGTGGTTGTGCGTTGACGTAGAGCCATATTGGTGATGTAGCGGTCCTCTCTATTTGTAGTGCTTCGGGGTCTTCCCGAACGTGGACGATTTCGAACAGAATTTGTTGCTTGGTACCGTTGCCACAGTCGGCCAACGACACTCTGACTGACACCAAGTCTTAGAGCAACATTTCTTTGCGTATTGCCATTCTGAAGCCAAGCAATAGCCCTTCCTCGATCAGTTGAAGTCGTACCATTGTCGAATTTGGAGTGTGCACCGTACACGAACGCAAGCTCCAATTATACGGAAATTCGGCATTGGGAACATGGAATACACGTGCAAAGCGTGCAAATGAAGCGCTTTGTGAAAAAGCAAGTTATGGGCACTTAGCAGACCTTTCGCTTTCGCCCTAATTTGCGTGCAAATGTAAGCATGTTTTCCCCATTAGAACTAGTCGACAGTGTCAAGGACAGTGGATTTTAATTCATTTATGGGTTGCTTAGACCCACTTTCGTCAAAATGGAACAATACCATGCGTGACATTATGGTCTAGCTAATATAATTGACATTCAGAAAATAATGTCGAAAATATCGTCTGACCCTTAAATTCTTTTGAGTAGTATATTACAGGCCATGGTATGTGCTCTCCTGTCTGTGGCAAAGAGCATAAAAAGATCTCTTGCTGCTAATAGAAAAACTCTTAAGACAATGTGTGACAATTATTAAATGTTTATCATTCAGTAGCCGATGATTAATAAATCAATGTGCACTAGTGGTGATGTAAAACAAAACTTAACTTTCCATATTAGCAAAGGTGCAAGAGAGACCTTTCATAACTGCCAAATAAATACATTCTTGGCTCTAGGAATTATTGGATAAAATAACTCATAAATATCTCTTTTCAGTGAACTAACTGTTGATGTCCCTTTTTTTATGAAACACTTAAAAAATAACTCTCCCCGCTTGTCAAGACCCAGCAAGTATTTTTCTTTCTTTTCTTTTCTTTTCTCTTTTTTTTTTTTTTCTTTTCTTGTTTTTCTTTCTTTCTTTCTTTTTTTATTTTTTTTATCCAAGGTCATTTTTGTCTGAACTAAACACACACACACACACACACACACACACACACACACACACACACACACACACACACACACAAAAACCCTTTTTTCTGATGAACATTGAATAGTGGAAGTATTCATAAAAGATAATGAACTTATAAATAAGATATTTTTATGTGTTCTTTTGTCATCAAAGAGTCACAAACCCGACCGCAGTTCAGTGATTTTTATCTGCGATAATCTGGACCAGCCGTCATTTCGGAGTTGGTTAATTAATTTGATTTGTTGTTTTCACAGTAGTAGGTCTTGCACCTGCTGCTATCTGTCAGTGTGATGCATGCGACCAGTTCCAAGTGGTATAGTCATTATTCAGCCAGTGTATTGTCAAATTGGATAAAGGAAATTGCACTGATGAGGTACCCAGTGTGAGTTCGTGGCCCACTTTAGGTCGGAGAGGACTAACGATGTTGAGTGGTCGACTGCCAGCTGACTATTCAATAGTCTGGACTGTCGGAGTGTGTCACTTTATTGCGCACATTTTCTCACTCACTGTCGGGATAAAAATGTGGTGCAAATTGGTTTTCACTACCTTTCTCATGGGTTGTTGTCTCGAAACATTGTATATAGGTTAAAGTTTATTTTGTTTAACAGCACCACTAGAGCACAATCATTTATTAATCACCATTGGATGTGGAACATTTGATAATTCTGACATATAGTCTTAGAGGACACCCACTATATTTTTCCATTAGTAGTAAGGGATCTTATATGTGCAAGTAGGACAGCAGATATCACAGCATTTGATACCCAGTCATGGTGCACTGGTTGGGACGTGGGGGAAAAAACACCAGCTGTGGTGCACTGGTTGGGACGTGGGGGAAAAACACCAGTTGTAGTGCACTGGTTGGGACAGGAAAGAACAATCTGAGAATTGGTCAACAGAGGTGATTCAATCCTTTTAACACAAGCACCTCAGGCATCCACTCTTATCAACTGAGCTACATACATTCTGCCAAGTATCTGTACCTCTTATATGTTTTTATTGATTCAGTCTCTTACTCTTATATGAAACCCATTTGTCACAAATTAATCTGGTGATTTAAAAATAAGATTGGGTTCTGTTGTTTTATCTCTTAACAAATTAAGTAAAGTTGTACACACTTACATATAATTTAAGCTGCTGTTTGCCAGCTACAGTTCATAATGATTCACCAGAAAGCTCATTTACAGGAAATGAATGAATGTTTGATGACACCCCAGCACAAAAACAAATGTACTGGGTGTCAAAGAAAGGTATAATTTATTTGATAACCCAATTTACAGACATGAGTAAAACTGGGAACATCAGTTAATGGTCATGATAGATTACCAAAAAAATGGGTTACCTGCATTTGTTTTTGTGTAATCCATAAATGTTCATTTCTCCGACACCTGTATATACATGCACATGGCTATATTTGAGTGATTCAGTAAGCTGTATTTTTTTGTTTCTTCAGGTGTATGAGAGAATGAATGTTGCTGATGCTCTTGTATCCAGAGAGTATCAAGATGGTCAACAGATCATTAAAGAGGTGAGTGGCCTGTTTCCCGGTCACACAGACCAGAGTATGTTGTGATTCATCATTGTCTCCTCGTGAATAGCACTTGTTAACATGCCAGTCCACTAAGTACTCACCTGTCAGTTTTGTTTGGCAGTAGTGTGTAATGATGAGGATTTGGTTTTAATTCAGTTAAATATAGAAACACAACACAGTGAGTGTTCTATTTCAAGAGTGAATCAGAGGGCTTGTATGGGGAGTGACAAGAATTCTAAAAAGGAAAATCTTGAATCTCTGAGGTCTGTCAGGTCAGTGCAGGGCTATTTCAGGGTGGTAATCTAATGCATCCCAGTGTTTACAGTTTAAAAAACACTCCAAGTTTAAAAATGCCAGTATTTAATGAAAATGAACTTTGGGGATGGAGGGGGGACTGGACCCTGGTAATACCCCTGCCCCCACCTCCTAGATCCACCCCAAAACAGTTCCTGTCCTTGTTTAATGAATAACACACAATAACCAAAACCACAATTGGGTTCTCGTGGATTTTATTTAACTTAAAGGGGTACAGGAACCCAAAACAAACCTTGTTTATGAGTTATTATTATTATTATTATTATTTTAATATACATATATTGATATCTGTTTTTAGGGTGATGCTGCTGATTGTATGTTCTTTGTGGAAGAAGGCGAAGCAAGAGTTGGGGTCATGGATAAGGTGAGTGTCTTCTTTCAATGTCACTCTGCCTCGCTTCTGTATTGTGCCGTGACACACAGTAGTGTGTTTGTGCATGCTAGAGGCATCGTGGCTAACTTTTTTTTAGCAAAATGGTGACAGGGATGTGATTTTCGGCTTTCAGCTTGTTTGGCATAAAATAGTTTTCCCAAAGTAGACTGGATCTGCTAATATGAAATTAGAAAAATGAACTTAATGCAAATTTATTTTCAGTATGTGCTAAAATATCTGGGGTAATATTATTCTGCAACCACTAATTGGCTGACATAAAAATGACAACACATGACTGGTTGTTCATAGTGGCCACAAATTAATGTTTATTCATTAAATGTTCTTATTCGTGAGTCAGTTAAACATATACAATGTATACAATCTGCATAAATTACAGGAACATATTGAATGGTTTGTTTCATAGACATGAAAAAATGGAATATTTTTTTATAAGCAATGGCTTTTACTGTATAGAAAATAATTACTTTGTAATAAATTCACAGTGGTACTATTTTGTACTGTAAAGATCACACTGCAAAAAGAACAAGAGTTAAGAATTATCTCTCCTCAATAATTAATTTTGTAAACCTCGGGTTTACAACAATAACTCATCCAGGAGATTGTTTTTAAATGTATTAAGGAACTAGAGGTTAAAAATAAAATTATATTTCAAACCAAATGGCACGGTTTTGTTGTACTTATCAATTGTTGCTTTTTAGGTCATGTGTAATGTAGATGCTTTATTGTGACTTGTGTTTGAAAATTGTCTCAGAATAGATTTTTTTATAAACTTTTGAAAAGTGCTTCAGAATAGATTTGATAAACTTAATCCAAAATATTTGCTGTGTTTGTGAATGTGCAATAAAACTTTGAACGTTGGATATTAATGAGATGTGATGTTGTTGGTATGTGCAGGATGATGATGGTGGTTCTGAGGTAAAGTGTGTGTGTTGGCTTTTCATTAATTTGTGTTCAGTTTTCATTGAGCTAATTTAACCTTTTGGCATTAATAATGGCATCCTTAATCAGAATATTGTTACTCTACAAATGAAGCAGTTGTGTCCACCTTCATCATGGTACTTTTAATCAGGATATGGCTTCTCTACACTTGGAATGATAATGATTAAGTCCACATTGATCATGGTACTTTTAACCCTAATATGGCTACACTACACATTAAACAGTCGCACCCATTCATTGTGGCACCCTTAATCAGAATATAGATATTCTAGAAATAAAATTTCACAACTTGATTTTTTTTTTTTTTTTTTAATAATATACAAATGTTGATGAATTATTGGTTGTTTTAGATTAGATTTACATTTTGCTGTGTTTTCACTCAAATCTAAATGCATGTTTGTTTATTTTTGAAAATTGCAATTATTAAAATGATAACACTTTTTGTTGCATGCACTAAGGGTTCATACAAACTTGATATTTGAGGGTGGGAGTGGGGGTGAGGGAGTGAAAATAGGCAGAATTTGCAACCGTTAAATCAGTTCTTTGAGAATTGGTATAAACCATTTAAGCATTACACAAAAACAAATTCAGGTAAGCCATTTCATTTTTGTGAAACCCATTATGACCATGGCAATATAACTTTGAGGCAAATGAAAAATGGTCTATGAGTGTTCAACATATAATACTACAGTCTCGCAATTTTCTCAGGCCTGTAAATGGCTATAACCCAAGTTTTAATAGGAGATATCACAAATAAACTGACATTACGGTAGTGTTTACAACATGGCTATTACTCTTAATGTTTAGAAATAAAAGGTTAATAGAAAGTTGTTGTCTATTTCAGAACTGTTCTGTGGTTGGTAATTAGTGTAATATTTTCTAATATTATCTACTTGAAAAACTGTAACCTTTTATCAAATTAATTTTTTATACAAAGTCTGTAAAATAACCCCAAAGAAATTCCTTTTCTTTAATACTTTTAACTCTAATGTTTGCTAATATTTCCCTAAAAAAATCTGTTCAATAATTCTGAGTTTTTCTTCAAATTTCTCTGTGTTTACTATTTTGTTTTATAAATAAAAGTTGTAACTACATTAAAAGCTGGTATATTTTCTTTGGTAATTTTTAATGTCTTACAAACTATGCTCTGTTTTTCTTAACACATGTTGAAACATTTATTGTGAAAAAGAATATAAAATATTTGGTAGAAATTGTAATCACAATGAGCTGTTAACATTTTACATCAAACAATATTTTAAGTTGAATAAACAATATACAGAAATATTTAGCCCCCTTAAACAAATTCACAGAATAAAAGCTTATTAACTGTCCAAAAATGGGTGATCTTGAACATACATCAGATGAAATAGATAATAGTTCTAGAAAATAATAATTTAAAATATTTTTAAAAATTAGTTGCGTGAGACTTGAAAAGTCGGGTGAATAAAATCTTGGTTTGAGCAAACAATACTTGACAGTACTACTAAATTGGCTTAAGAGGTGGGATATAACACAGTGGTAAAGCTCTTTTGCATGAGGTACCATGGGTCATAGAATCATCAGGTGTTTTCTCTTGTCAGCCAATGACAACAACTGCTATATGAGAGATTGGTATGTGCTGTCCTGCATTTGAAAAAAAAAAAATGATAGTGAAATATGCATGTGTCATCAGACTCATAACAAAAGAAAGCTTTTAATAATACAAGACAAATTTAATGTAGAGATGGATTGCTGTTAGCAGTCCATGCTTGTGTATTAATATTTTGTTTTACTTTTGACTTCCTGCTACTTGTAAAACACATATTGGTTGAGACATAAGCCCAGTGATTAAATGTTCGCTTGGTGTCAAGGATCGATTTGCATCAATGGGCTATTTCTCAATCCAGCCAGTGTATCATAATTGGTGCAATAAAGGCTGTGTATATACTATCCTCTCTGTGAGATGGTGCATGTAAAAGAACCCTTGCTGCTAATCAGGTTTCCCCTCTTATTATCTGTGTGTTAATTAACCATATGTGTGTGACCATATTACTTTAGATTAAAATGTGTTGAGTGTGTCGCTAAATAAAACATTTCTTTCTTTGTTTCTTTTTAACCTTTAGACTACTGGATTAATTTTTAACAAAAACCATGTTGATTTATGTTAATTTTTACTCACATATATTCACGTAAATGTTTTATAAATACATAAAATAAAGTTTATATTTGAATTGGTAAGTATTAGTTTTGTGGATTTTTATATGCCCATCTGTGATGGGTCATATTATGGTATGGCGTTGTCCGTCCGTAGGTCCGTCTGTTAACTTTTTATTGTCTGGACCATATCTTGCATACAGATGCATACATGACCATCAAACCTCACATGTAGAACAAATTGGGATGATGGTATGTCGCGTTCTATTACTAGGTCACTGTGACCTACGTTTCACAGTCTACTGCACTTAACAGTAAATCCTTGTCCAGACCATATCTTGCATACAGATGCATACATGACCATCAAACCTCACATGTAAGAACAAATTGGGATGACGGTATGTCGCATTCTATTACTAGGTCACTGACCTACGTTTCACGGTCTACTGTACATAACAATAAATCCTTGTCCAGACCATATCTTGCATACAGGACCATCAAACCACATGTAGGAATATCTTGGGATAGTGGTTGGTCCAAAACAAACTGTCCATGCATCTCATTGCAAAAATGTCACATAATTAGACTTGAATAATACCCATAACATTCATTAATATATCATATACCTCACCGATACTCTTGTCATATTTATGGTATTTTAGATCAGTTAATGTTGATTAAAATTAGGCAAAAAATCTAAAAAGTTGTGTTTACTTAAGAGCATTTGTGGCCAGCTGTCCAGTATTTATGTCCATTATTCCCAATAACAGTGGTTTTGTGACCCAAATTGTTTTTAAAAGAACTATGATTCATATCCCAATAATTGATGATTTTCATTGTTGGTAAAACAGTGAACTTTATTATTAAATTAGCTGTCACAATCAGCTATCAATCCCTTAAAATGACCATGATGTGCCGCCATTGTTGTCCAGCAAAAATACTTGCCGAAAACCACTCTTTGAACACAAAATTCCAAGGTATTTTCCATTGAAAAACGAAAACTTAAGCAGCCTTTGTGCAAAGTAATGTTTACAGGAAACTGTATAATTCATTTCTGGTGAGTGTGGTGTGCAAAATGGCGGGAAATATGAATTGGGGGAATACACTGTATACAGTGTACAGTGTGACGTTTGGCAAGCTATCTCGCCTGCAGTAGTCAGAAGGTTAAGACACGTGGGTGGGCAGCAGCTCAGTGCTAGAGCGCTTGACTAAAGTTGATTTAGTACCGTATATCTTCGCCTGTAAGTCGATCTCGGCTTAAGTCGAATCCCTAATTTCAAGCCCTGAAAACTAAAATTTTTTATTGACCCGTTTATAAGTCGACCCATGAAAAACAACTTATAAATATTGAAGTATTTCTTATTTTCAGCACATGAGAACAATAATGTACAATATTTGAACAAATGAAAATTATTTTACAAACTTCGGTTTTAACGTTTTGTACATCGCAAACAAGTAACATAGCATCAAAACAAAATATTCCCTTAGTCGATAGTGAAAGCTGTTTGGCTGTTACCGTATGGCACTGTACAGCATGGTTTTGTGCACAGACAACAACTTTATTTATAAACACTGACAACAGATCACTACAATAAAACTGAAAGTATCAGTTAATCACATGTTTTTCCGCCATATTAATACATGTAAGGAGGATAACTCTGGAAAGTACACTGGTTTTTATGTATGTCCCTATTGCTCCAGTGAACTGCAGATATCAGTCTAAGCTGAAGTTAATCACCAACAATACATTGTTTGAACAACCATTAATGCCAGTGACCAGATTTCAAAATAAACTCAGGCAACAGGTAGTTAGTATTGTTGACATTTTTGCTATTAGTGATGACTGTTATTTTAACTAAGTGGACTGTTCTCTTGGCATGCGAGTGAGATCGTTCGCCTTTTTGCATAACCAAAACCGTTCTAATGTCAAAAAAAAGGGTTATAAAAAACAAATGTGTCAAATTAACATATTTGAGTATAAATACAGGGCAAACTTCAAAAATAAAACTTGTAAAATAATCCCCAAAACGGTAATATTTTTGGGTGAATTTTTTTTACCCTCTTATAAGTCGACCCCTCAAGTTATAAAATAACTTTTGGGTGAAAAAAATTTGACTTATAGGCGAAGATATACGGTAGTTTTTTCAGTATTTTACAGAAATAAAAGGAGGGAGGTTTGGAGAGGGATTGTAAAAAAAATTGTTAAATTAATATATAATAAAATTATAACTCACCTGCACCCCCCCCCCCCCCCCCCCCCCCCCTACACACACACACACACACCGTTAAGTTTATCTCTGTCTACCACTGGTATTTTCATTCACGTTTCTTATCACTGAACAAGCATTGGCGTCCATTTCTGTGTCTCTTTATAATCCATTGATTGAATATCCTATAGACCATACCAGCTCCATGAATATTGTAAATTTGTAAATAATTTCAGTTTGATTTGACAATTTAAAAAAAAAAATCAGTAGAGGGAAATACTTGAATTGTAGTACATCCATTGTAAGAAAACAACTTTCATTGCTGGGAAGAACTATAAATGCATGGATATTTCTGCACTTCAGGTATTAAAGTCTGTATTTTGTTTACAGGTGAAGAAGGTACAAGAGGTAAATTAAGACTGACTTATGAATTCTAGCTGTTACTATTTTTAGTTACTGTTCGCATTCAGAGGCTTAGTTACAATTTTTTGTTTCATGGATAGAACCCGTGAGTGCTGTTCCTCAATGGGGTTGGGGTGGTGGGGGTGGCAACATTCTTTATGAAGTTTCCCAATGAGAGTCCCAGTTACAGCATACAATAGCCAATATCTTTTAAAAGTGGTGTGGTTTTCATAAATCTGTAATCATTTTTATAGCTGTTCTTGTTTGTTCTGTAGTGTTACTGTTTGAGTAATATGTTTGTTGTTTTAGGTATGGTTTGATCATGGTTTGTTTGAATACGACAGCTCTATACTCACTTCTTATAATATAGTACTTTCCAAGCAGTGAGTGATGGAACTACCTAACTGTGATGTCATTGGGGAAAACATGTGAACTGAAACATTGAGCATGTACTTTGTTTTGATATTACTCTAGGTGGTGCGTGTATCATGTGATGTGTTAAACCTAGCGCACACTGTCAACACTGTTTTTCAGAAGTCTTTTTTTTTTTTAATTATTTTCCCTGCACACGACCAACTTTTTTTCACATGAAAATTGATATGGAAACATGTAAAAAAAAATTCTGATTTGAGCTACCGACAGCTGACCATGATGCAATATTCAGACAGATGCATAGGTCTGTGGCAAGACACGTTTGCTGTTGTGTCTGTTCCAAGACTACAGTAAATAGGCTTGATTGTTTCCCCCCATAATGTCACTCTCTACCGACACCATCTTTAACAGAAGGATATATATATATATATACTGGTTCAAAGATTTGACCATAGATATTTTTGTTTGAAAATTTAGTTGTTTGTAAGGGGCGGGACGTACCCCAGTGGTAAAGCCCTCGCTCGATGCGCAGTTGGTCTGGGATCGATTCCCGTCGGTGGGCCCATTGGGCTATTTCTCGTTCCAGCCAGTGCACCACGACTGGTATATCAAAGGCTATGGTATGTACTACCCTGTCTATGGGATGGTGCATATAAAAGATCCCTTGCTGCTAATCGTAGCCCATGAAGTGGCCACAGCATGTTTCCTCTCAGTATCTGTGTAGTCTTTAACCATATGTCTGATGCCATATAACCGTAAATAAAATATGTTGAGTGCGTCGTTAAATAAAACATTTCTTTCTTTTTTGTTTTTTGTTTTTTGTTTTTGTTTTAGTGGGGGTGGGGTTGGTTGTTGTTAATTTTTGTTTAAAGATTAACTTTTTCATAAAGTGAAGTTAAAAGCAAACCAAAGTTGTTGTTTTTTTGCCAAGTTGTAGTCAAATATCAGGAAATGACATTACGCATGTTTTTGTTTTTAATAAAAGTTTATTTTGTTTAACGACACCACTAGAACACATTACTTTATTAATTATTGGATGTCAAACATTTGGTAATTTAGATATAATAGACTTAGAGATGAAACCCACTTCATATTTACATTAGTAGCAAGGGATCTTTTATATGCACCATCTCACAGACAGTCTAGCACATACCACGGCCTTTGATATACCATGATGCACTGGCTGGAATGAGAAATAGCCCAATCTGCCCAAACCAACCGTGCATCAAGTGAGCGCTTTACCACTGGGTTACGTCCTGCCCCAACATTTCTAATAAAGTCTATTTCAATATTGTACAAATTATTTTTAAATCCTGCATTAAATAGAGAACATGAGCGGCTTTTAGATACCGTTTATCTTACAATGAGTTGTTTCAAATCCTGCATTAAATAGAGAACATGAGCGGCTTTTAGATACCGTTTATCTTACAATGAGTTGTTTCAAATCCTGCATTAAATAGAGAACATGAGCGGCTTTTAGATACCGTTTATCTTACAATGAGTTGTTTCAAATCCTGCATTAAATAGAGAACATGAGCGGCTTTTAGATGCCGTTTATCTTACAATGAGTTGTTTAAAAACGTATCTAATGAGCAAAAGCAAGTTGGATACGTTTTTAAACAACGAGTTGTAAGATAAATGGTATCTAACAGACACAAATGTAGTATTCTATTTTTTACATATTTTCAGAAAACAATTTTAAAATAAATTTAAACGCCTTTTCTAACTAAAACCTATGTACGGCCCTAGCACTTAAAAGTTAACTTGTGGATCACAGACAAGTCAATTTCAGGTTAACTTGTACATCACATCAAGTGATCGATTTCTACCATGCTTTTTCATTGGATGGTATGGCATTGGTGACCTGGTCATCACCTAGGTGCAGCCAGTCATATGTCTTTAAAATGTTCTCGCACATATATATGTTTACAAGTATGTGTTATCAAAAATAACACGTAAAAGTTCTTGCCAACGGGTGTGTAAGAAATTAGCTTTTTGGCTACAAGGAAAAATGACAGAGTTAACTCTCTTGAATAGTGGCGCAATTTGTATGGTTTGCTGTATAGTGTATAAACTGAAAATATTAAAATGATATCATGTTGTAAGGCATCCTTGTTTTCTGATAAAATTTGGAATGTTTAGCACAGGTATTTTGTAAGACGTTTTTTTTTTCATCATCTACATTGTAACAAGAAATAAAAGGTAGAAATAACAAGTTTGAAATACAAAGTATTCAGTGAAATAGATTTAAACATACAGCTCATAGTTCATAACTTTATTATAAAGTTAACCTTTAAGTGACTTGTACGTTTTGTTTTAAGAAGAGCTAAACTAATATTAATTAATAAATAGTCCTCTTAGATATGGAGTACCAATCACTCTTTTTTTTGTAGAGCACGTTGAAAATCAGCCTAAAACAATGTCCACCGAAGTTATTATGAAAATGTTATTTTCAGCTTGGAAAAAAATATTGAACTTGTTTTATAAGAAGTGTAATTCTCTAATACAGTACACACTAACCTGCAGCAGCTATACCTCGCTTAAGGCCACTTTCTATTGTCTCTTGTGTTGTTGCCATACACAGGTGATGGTTTGACTAGTAGGAAAAACCAAACCAAAGGAAGGTCGGACCTGGCCTGGTGCTTATAAAATGTTTAGAGTCTTAGACTCAAAGACTAATAAAGTTTGAGACTCTAGTGTCGTGGCAACGCCATACAAATTGTATGTGTGTGACGTCATTAGAGATTGAATCGGGACTCTATAAATGTTTTATAAGCACGGGCCCCTGAGTTGAACAAGCAGCAATAATTAAAAAACAAGAAATACCCTATCGATATATGGACATTTAATTTTTTTTTTTAATTTTTTTTTAATTATTGTATTGAAATGGAGTTTTTTTTATTGTCATCTGTTATTTCTTGCAGTATGATAAAACCAGAGAAGTTGAATTGAAGAGGTACAGCAAGGGAGATTACTTTGGAGGTGAGGTTGCAATTTGTGTTAATTTTAACTTGATTTTCATGCCTCAAGCAAATTACGGTTAATTCACACTGATGGCTGCATATACAGAGTGTTACTACCAAATCAAATCCCATAGACGACAATAGTAACATATGTGGCTAAAACTCCTACCTGCAGCGTATCAATCAACATAAATGCCATGGATATAAATACTACCACCCTTCACCCTTAAAGTGAATCAGAAAAAATTGGGGGTCAAGTTGCTCATTTCTGCAATAACGGGTAGTGTCTATGACTACCCTAGTTCCGCACAAAATTAGAGTACTTTTTTTCTTACAGGTACCCCATACATGTTTTAAGCACAAGGCTACTTGACAGTGGTACTAGCTGAAATAAAATTGCATACATTTTTTGCCTGGAGGAAACTAATTTCTTTTTACAATCAACACACATTTATCACCAATCACAGTTCAATACTCTATCAAAAGTTGGGTGCACCTGGAACTTTGACCCAGCCAGAAATTATTTGGTTTAGTATTACCTACATTGGCTTTCTGGGATGTTGATCATATTTTTTGTTAGTGGTTAGTTACAAAATATTTGTGTGGGGGCCTAACACCACCTCATTGAGCTGTTAAAACATGCACTGGATGGGAGTTGTTATGCTGAGGCTGGTGGGCTCTGGATTAAGATCATTATTTTATGTTTAGATGTAAATAGTGTTTTACTCTTATTCAACTTAACGTACTAGCACAGCAACAATGCTATACGACCCTGAGTCATAACCTACACTGCAGAATTATCTTCCCTTACTAGATGTATGACGTACACCCACAAGACCTTATATCTTCGTTTTTGATTCTGCAGTCCTACATTGCAGTCGTGGTTGTGGTAGCTCTTAAAACTTATTAAATTTGTGTATTAAATTGTAATTTGTTTTATTCTCTGGTACATTCTCTTCTACTCCATACGAGGTCGATTACGGGGTAGTTAGCATGGGTGATTAAGATATTGAATACGGCTTCCTCTGGCTTGAACTGGTTGGTTGTATGTGGTGGGTGTCTCAAAAGACTTCCACAGTTTGATACGCATTTGTTGTGTTGGGCCTGCTGCTCATGTTTATTTGAAAGGCAGTGTGTTGTGTTTGTCTCCATTTCTGGAATGTTATTCGGCATCGTCAAATTTTGTTGAGGACGGACAACACGTCGCTTGTTGTGTACGTGGGGAGGCACCAAATCTGTGTTGCCGAGTCGTGCAGGCTTGGACATTCTAGAATGGTGCAAAAGTTGGGGTGTGGTGTTCACCTGTACAGACGGAGTGGATGCTGCACCAGGAGTTGGCTTACCGAGTTCTTCAGTTGTGGGGGAGTCCTCAACTCAATGTTTGCCACTTGCAGAACAATCAGTTGCCAGTATTTATGTTGCCGGTGCCCAATCCACTGGCACTGGAGTACGATGTGTTGAGCATGGACTGGACAGGACATTTCTGCACGGCAAGGTTCTGGCCACGGTCAGATGGCAATCTTGTCATGTCACGCTCGTAGGCCCGAGTTGGGCAGTTCAAGCCTGGTTTCCTGGGCTCCTTTCACTTTTAGTGCAAGAGCTGGTGCACTTGCCAATGATACCGGATCTGCTCAGTCAGAGATGGGCAAACGGCCAGAGGTTTTCCGACTTAACGTTTGGAGGTTGTTGGGGCTTTCCCTATGAGACCAAGGCTTTTATCAACGGGTTGCTGAACTCGTTGTCTCCTTGAAACGCCAGTCTATGGAGAGAGTACCAGTGTCACTGGTGCACTTGTGTTCATTGAGCGACTGAGAGGGACGTGGATCCCTAGTCACCTACTGTCAATAATTTAGTTAGACACCACAGCATCGTAGAGGTCTAAAGTTAACGAGCTACTCTTGATTCACTAATATCAAAACCTATATTAGCTCGGCCATTTAACTTTCGACCGACCGTTCAAAATTGCGCCAAATTCCCTCAATCAAAATTGTGCACCCTTTTCTCTTTGGCATTTAACTGCTCCATTCAAATTCCATAGCACCACCACCACCCCCACCCGCCTGCTACCGATTTGATCGGGCTGCTGGTGCTCCCTTGCACCTGCCAGTGCAGGCGGTCCCTCCCCTCCCCCCCCACCTTTCCTGTCATGGACGGAAGAGCCGGCCAAGGCCGGCTCTTGTGTCCACGACAGGCATGCGCTACAACAGCTTGTTCTAAATGTGCACGTAAAACCCTATGACATTACATGACAATGAGTTAGTTGAGTACTTTCTGGCTCTTGTCCAGAAAAGACAGCTGAAGGTTCAGACAGTGAGAGGTCACCAGTTGTCCATTTTCACTACTCTGCGTCAAGATTTCTTGACAAATCTCGTGTTGCATGATTTGCTCAAGTCATTGTAAAACACTGTCGAGAAGCCTTCCATTTTGCCAAAATGGAAGGTTTTTCTGGTTCTGCATGCATTCGAGGGCAAGTCTTACGAGCCTTTGAAATTCGCCAGTCTCCGTCATTTGACGTGGAAGACTTTGTTTCTTGTCTCACTAGCGGCATGCCATCATATTGGTGAGATTCATGCTTTTTTGCATGATTTGGTGGATTACAACACGGATGGGTCAGTTATATTACATACTGATCCTATTTTCGTGGCTAAAAACCAGGCGCTAGGGGAAGAATTTCCTCTGGCAATCATTCAGAGTTTGTCTCATATACTTTCTGCGAATAATTCTGATAGGCATCTTTGTCCGGTTTGGGCATTGAAGTACTATTTGGAGCGTATTAGGAACCTCCAGCAGGGCACAAAGAGACTTTTTATCTCTTTCAGGCGTCAGCTCGGAGACATTACAAAGAATGCTTTGTTGATTTGGATTGCTGCAACCATCAAGCTAGCATACACGAAGGCGGGTGATCATGTTCTGCAGAACTTCTCTGTCAGGCCTCATGAGAATCAGACAATTTCTGCTTCCCTTAATTTCCATGATTCATTGGACATTTTCAAGGTCATGATTGCAGGGATTTGGAAGGTCGACACGTTTGACTGGTTCTATTTCCATGATATGGCAGATGGTCCGGACGGAACTCAGCAGATTCAGACAGTCATTGCAGGGCAGCAAATCGTATCGGTGTGCAGGGCCATGAGAGGGGGGAGACCTTATTCCGGCAGGTCGCTGGCACAAGTCGTTCCGGGAGATAGTTATCCACCGCCTGATGGAATACTATCTGGGGCATTCGAGTGTCCATTACCCAGTGAGCAGTTTTCCTCACCTTGTTGAGTTTGATTTTAATTTTAATTGGGGTTGTAGTCCTTCAATTTAAAAGTCACTTTTGACATCTTATACCTTGTATGATGTGGGTTGCTTTTCACTGTATCATTACTTGAGACGAACACTACTGGTTGAATTGTTAAGTCCTCCTTGTTTTCTTACCTCCTCCCTCCTCCTTTAATGTTAAATTCACGTTATTTAACGGTGTTACATCATTTCTGTTACACCATTGTTGTTGTGCTAGTACGGTAAGTTGAATAAGACTAATAGAAAATTTGTTTCTAATTTTCATTATTATTCATAGTCACCTAGTACTAACACAACAAGAGTTACCTCCCACCCGCTCAAAGGGAAGTCTTCCTTGATTCAGTCATTCTGGACTTTGAATCGATAACAACGATATACAGTGGGTTCCATTTCCAACAGTTTGAATGCAAGACGTGCCGTTTACTTGAATAGATTCTCGAATCAAAATCCGTGTAATTGCAAACCAAAATAGCAGAAAAGCAATTTAAAATGTGTATAATTGAACAAAATAAATTAAGCATGCCTTTATTCCATGTCAAAACAAGTTGTAGTTTAAAATAAATTATTTAAGCGCTGTAATCAACAACTGCTAATCTATTACACACCTGCGAAGTCATCCATCTTTGTTGTGTCACGTGACACCACCAGATATCGTAAATCTGTATTACAGACTGTAGTAGTCGATAAAACTTAGAGTGGTATATGCTGGTTAATTGTTTAGTCCATTCACAAATTATCTTGTGTGGGATAACTGTCTTTATTGTTTATTTTAGCTAATAGATACATAATAAAGGGATTATCGGCAAATAAAATAATTCTCTTGAAGTTTGTTGTGAGAGGCTGTGAATGTGAGATCAATTAATGTTTACCGCTGGTTGCTAAAATCATTAAAAGATTACTAGAGAAGAGGTTTATTTAGCGACTGAGCTGTCGACGATCAAAGAGCTGGGCTGGTAATTTTGTATTACAAGTATACTTTAAATAAAATAAAGTGACAAAAGAAAAATTGTTGTTTCTTTGAAAATGACTACGGGTATTAATGAGCAATCAACTGATTGTGATTTCTGCTTGCCGACTTCACAGTATACTCTATATGTCACCTCACAGTCTTACAAATTTATAGCAAAAATTATCTAACAAATATGATTATTGTAAACTAATTTTATTCAGTGTACATTTAACTGCATTTTGTAGCCTATAAATACTGCATGTTCATTTTCCGCGATCATGATCTGCATGCGTGCTCTCGACCATAGGTACAAAATTAACAAAGACAAAGGAACAAACAAAAACTGCAGTTAGGTATTCATTGATGCGAACAACTATTTGTTTTTCTACAAATATACATCAAGATTTACTTTTGCGTAATCGTATTGTTTAATGTCCGCAACAATGTCTCTTGACACGCGGGTGTCAGCTGACTGAAGCGTGACGTATATTTGCGCCGAGAGCTGTCTTCAGTTCAGCCAACAATCGTTCTTCCTAACGTTCGCGAACTATTTGATTGGTGTTCATCATGTCCATTTGGTTTAACGTGAAGCGCACAAACCAGCCTAGCGAACGTTTTGTTTTCGCTCGGTCTGGCTGAACTCGGTCCTTGAGATAGCCTACATGTCTTTCGGCCCTGATGTGGCATGTGTATTAAAATTGACACGCATTGTCGGGCTGTTTTTATTACTTTGGTTCAAAGATTTTACGAAGTAAAAATAACAAGTTACAGATCTTCCAGACAATGCTGTCATACATGTTGAATGCATGCCGTTAAAATTAATAACCGTGATTATTAAAATAAGCAAACATTATAAGGTCTACGCTGAATTCTGCATGATACCATTTGTTACCGGTCGCGAGATCGCCATTACGCTAATTGAATATTTGGTATTATTATTATATTTGAGGTGTTGATGGATTATGTAACTGTTTGTTCACATCAGAAGATAGTGCAATATGCAAAGGAAAAAAGTGTAACGTTTAAGCAGAGTGTAATCTTGCAAAATAGCCCGGCCAAATGTACACTGTTTACACTACTTCGTTCCGATGCAATGGATACCAGTTTAGTATTAAACGGAACGAAGATGTGTAGCCAGTGTATACATACATGATCGGGCTATTTTACGAGATTGCCGTAATGTGCAGTAGCCTTTCGCGTAAATGACTAGATCGGGTAATTGACTAATAGTCTGTTTGCACGGAGACTATGCAGTTACGCAGAACCCACTGTATATCGATAACGAGGATATATGGTCTGCCCATGTGTGGGTGTGCATCATACATCCGGCAAGGGGAGATAATTCTGCAGTGTAGGTTATGACTTGGGGTCGTATAGCATTGTGGTTGAACTAGTACTAGGTAAATGTGAATAACAATGAAAATTAGAAACAAATTTTCAAAATTTTCTTTTGAAGTGATACATTTTTAAGATGTTAATAGAACTATACATTGTATTTTGTAGTTAAGCCCAGTAGTTGATACTGAGGTGTTCCTCGTCATCTTTCATTCAGAGAGGCTGTCATTCAGTGTAGGAAAAAATCTAAATATTACATTGATATTTCAGTGGTTAATATATCACATAGTGACGGTGTGTTAAAGGGACATACCCTAGTTTCAACCTGTGAAAATTAACACTAAGTTTAGTTAATCTACAAACCTGTAACACATTTGGATAAAGTTACAATTGAGTGAAACATGAGTATGTGACTTTGAAATGGTGAAATATCCTCTAAAAATAGACTAAAACTGGACTCCATAACTGTTACTTCTCAGACGCACGTGCGTTTTAAAAAATATGAGAAATGCATTTTGTGATATTAAAAACACCAGGATGACCAAAAACACGTCGAATATACAGACATTGATAATCTAAACAATAAAATCTTAAGTAAAGTATGATTTAAGTTATCACAAACGGTTATAATAGTAAAAAATATCCGTTAGTGTTTAAAAACTAGGGTATGTCCCTTTAAGGTTATTTGTACTGGATCCCAGCTCTTGAAAACAGTCTTTTGATATTAGTGATGCTGATACTCTTGTTTTGTGGGGGTTTTAAGAGTGGGTGGGGGGTTTGCATCATTGAAGTCATGAGTATTGGTCTACAGCATGTTTAATGGTGATTTCACAACATTGTTTGTCACAATTTTTCTCCTTGTAGAATTGGCCTTAGTGACACACAATCCAAGAGCAGCATCCGTCTATTCAGTTGGAAGAACTAAATGTGCAGGTAAATAACGAGGAGTTCGGTCTCGCAGCTGGGGCGGGATGGTAGACCAGTGGTAACGTGTTCACCTGATACGCAATCTTTGTAGGATCAATCCCTCTCAGTGGACCCATTGGTCTACTTCTCATTCCAACCAGTGTACCAAGTGTACCAAGTGTACCAGGTGTACCAGGTGTACCAAGTGTACCAAGTGCACCAAGTGCACCAAGTGTACCCAGTGTACCAAGTGTACCCAGTGTACCAAGTGTACCAAGTGTACCAGTGTACCAAGTGTACCAAGTGTACCACTGGTGGTAAGCAAATGCTGTGGCTATTCTGTCTGTCCGTTGATGAATATAAAAGATCCCTTGCAACTAATGGAAAAATATAGCAGGTTTCATCTCTCTGACTATATGTCAAAATTACCCAATTTTTTACATCCAATGGCTGATGATTAATAAATTAATGTGCTCTAGTGCCGTTGTGGAACAAAACAAACTTTAATTTATGTCTCGCAGCTGTTAAATACTTTCCATTAGGCAGCTTGTGTTGGTCAAAATGAAAGTAGGAGTGAGGAAGATGGATGGATTGGATTTTTGCATTTTCTATAAATTGCTAAACGGCAAAATATTAAGATCTTAAATCAACTTAAATTTCAGTAGTGTTATTTTGACTGTAACAGTTCAAAATGTATCTTGTGGTTTTGTATGTTAAAGTGTTGATTTATTTTTGCTGAATGTGATTGCTATAGCATTTGTGTTTACTGGAATCTTATATTTTGCATGACTTTACACACATCGTGAGAAAGCAGTCATGCAGGGCTTACCTGAGCGCTGGGCTTATTTGGTTTAGTTTTTTTAAGTGGGGGTGGGTAATTTGGATTCTTTAATTAGTAATAAATATGTATTTCTAGTTTTTTTAAATGAATAATATTAGAATAAAACAATTAATTGTGAAGTGTTTTTTAAAAATTCTAAATAAATATATAATCTTGAGTTAATTTAGCCTTTTTCATGTTTGATTTAACATTGCTTATGAGAGCAGACCTGTTTACTACTACGTTTTCTCCGTAGTTACTACGGAAAATTGCAAAAAAGTACGGACTACGTATTGTCTCAAACAAACTACGACTTGGTAATTTTTTTTTTTTTTTTTTTTTTTTTTTTTTTTTTTTTTTTTTTTTTTTTAAAACATGGTATATTTGGCAAACTACGAAGTTTACCGAAGCAAACTACGGAGTTTGCCGAATAAAAGGCACATCAACTGGTTTTCGGTCACTTATTACACTGGTTCTTGAAAAAGTCCTTCAGATGATATTTTTAAAAGCAGCGTAATGGTTGATTCCGTTATCCCGTCTTTAAAACAGAAAAATAGTATTACTAGTAACGCTATCATGACTAAAAAACTATTTAAATGGTCGCAAAAATATAAAGAGTTATAATAGTTTGTGGCCGTGCCTGATTTTGTCGAACAAGGGAGACACCTTCGTGAAAGCGGCAAAGGCTCTTCCAGCTATTGATGTGGTGCTCGTTGATATTTATTATTACTTCAACAAAAGTGGAAAACGCAAATTGCAATTCAAAGGTACGCAGGATGTCTTTGACATTGAACAGAAAAGAATGCTTAAGCATGTGTGTACTCGTTGGCTTAGCATTGGAAGATGTCTGAAACGGCTGCTCTATAACTGGGAGCCATTGAAGATTTATTTCAAAACTCAAAACGATCTTATAGTAAGTAAAGCCAAGAAGTCTAGCCAAAGTTCTGCTAACAAAACAACAACTCCAAGTCTGAGAAAACAAGTCAGCAATCTGCTGCGACTGAACAAACATATGCAGAAAAAAAAGTTGATAATATATTCAGATTTATCAGATCGCCAACAAACAATCTCTTTGTTATTTTCTTGAACTATACTGTTCATGTATTTGATGAGGTTCTGCTGAATTTACAAGCTGAAGATCCAAAGATTCACTTGCTCAGAAGGTCTCTGCATTCTCTTGTTAGAAAAGTGATGATCTGCTTTGACAAGCCATCTGCTCTTGTTGGCAGGTCTGTTGACAAAGTTGAATACAAACTGAAATATAATCAGAAGACCAACGAGGAGCTAGTCATTAGAGAGGCAGCCAAGGAGTATATAGCAACTAAGGGAAATAATCATCTGCGAGAGAGAGTAGAATTGCAGAATTCTACGCATGTGTCCGGATGTATTTTCAAAATGCATGTGACTACTTCATACAGAAACTGCCACTGAATGAACCCATACTGTACCATGCTGAGGTAGCAGATGTCACTCTGCAAGCATCTTCACTGTCATCCAGTATTGCATTGAGATATTTTTTTGATAAATTTTCATGTTTACTTCGAAAAGGAATTTCCAAGGATTTGTTGATGGAAGAGTACATAGCATATCAGTATCAAGACGTCAAACATTTGATAAAAGACAGACTGGATCAAACTTGGATAGCCATAGGTAAAATGCAAGATGCGAACAGACATCTATTTTGTGCATTCCACACAGTAGTTCTCACTGTAAGCGAGTGTTTTCCAGTTCGGAAAAACAGAACAGACCAGAGAGCTTCTCTTGGAGACAGCACACTGGAATCTCTGTTGGTGTTGAAATCAAGACCAGGACATCCTTGTGACACATACAGACAGCATTCCGACAAAACTCTAGATCATCTGAAAGGGGCTTACTATGGGCAACTACATTGTTAAATTTAAACTCCTGACTGTCATAAATTATGCAGTTTTGTGAAGGAGGTTTTATTTTTGTGGAACCCAGTAAAATATTATGCAGTTTTACCTTTGTGTTATGCAAGTTTATCCTTTTTCAACTGTTAAATGCAGTTTTAACTTTGTGAGATAAGTTTTAACTTTGTGGAACCCAGTTTTAACTTTGTTAAATGCAGTTTTAGCTCTGTAACATCCAGTTTAATGCCGTTTTAACTTCAAATGTGCATTATGTCATCAGATCAACAGTGTGGAGAGTGGGAGTGGGCAGAGCTAGGGCCCAGAATGCAATTCTAAAGTACATGCATGTGCTTTTTGTTAATATGAGGAGTGCATACAAAAGATCCTGCCGGTTGAGAACTATTTTCCTTAAAATCTGTGAACATAGTATTACTACTGACAAGAAGTCAAAACTACTGACAAGTCTGAACCAAACTACTTCTACAGATCACTTAGGGTAAACAGGTCTGTGAGAGCTTTGTGAATTATGCCCCAGGCCCCCCGTTTTACGAAGCGATCTTAGCACAAAGATCACTTTAAGTGCATAAAGTAGTTACGCATTATCTTAGTACTAAGATGACTTCTTAAAATGGAGGCCCAGGGCCCAATTTCACAAAACATTGTAAGCCTAGTTTTGCACATAAACGTAAATCTACGACTAAACCACAGTTTTTATTTCTATTATAGTACAACAAATATAGTTAAAAGTACACACATTTCATTTTATTTTGTCCTTAAAATTCTCCATCTTCTGTCATGATGTAATTTTCGGTGTGAAATAGATGCCAAACGGGTGTAAATGTATGCCTGGTATAACTGCCAGTCGCAGACGTAAACTTAATGTTTTGTGAAATAGGCCCCTGGTGTAATTATTGTGGGCTTTTAAATGTTGCTGCTTTCATACTGTAAACCGGTCTTATTTTCCAGTTCTCGACGTGGGTGCGTTTGAGCGACTGCTTGGTCCGTGTATGGACATCATGAAGCGGAACATCAACGAGTACGAGGAACAGCTGGAGTCTGTGTTCAACAGGTCCGAGTTGAGTGGCAAGAAGAGATGAGAGCCATCGTCCATTCTTCCATCCACTCCGTCATTCTGTTCCATCGGTGTGTCACTTGTTGGAACCCGGCTGCATCGCAATACCTCAACTGTGTGAAATTACTCAGACCTCGTCGACAAAATCAACACAGTAGCACCAGCACGTAAACTCATAACACAGGCGTTCTTCCAAGTATTGGGGAAGTCGAAAATGTTTACATGTGTGTGGATTTTCTGTGGTATCTTCTTCGCTAAATGGCCATTACAATAAAAAAAAAATTAAGTTAGTGAATATCAACATTGGTAAACGCTCTGGGAAAGAAATGCTTTAAGTTCATGATAGTGTTTAACAAGACTAATGGTTCCAAGAAATTGTTCTCTTTTTGTTTGTTGTTGTTGTTCTTTGTTGGGGTTATAAACTATTTTTATATTTATACATTTTTTGTAGTAGAACAAATGAAAGGTCCATGTGTTTATGCTATTGTGTTACTGCTTAACCAAGCCATCGCTGGCAACTAATGACCCAAACCGAATTGTTCACGTCTCCGTTTTCATGATTGGCATAATATCAGCTTCACTGCTTTTTATCACCTGTTATCATCATAGTAGTAGTTGTACAAATATGCTTTGAAATTCTTTAAAGATCATATTTCATGACTTTACAATTTAGAATTAGCTGGCTTATTGTATAGCCTGAATTAGCACTATTTTATTATATAGCCTAAAGTAGCTATCTTATTATATAGCATAAATTAGTCATGTTATTGTTTATCCTGAATTAGCTATCTCACTGTAGCTTAAATTAGTCATCTTATTACATTGCCTGAAGTACGTATCGTATTGTGTATCCTGAACAAATTGGAAACATGGGAGACCAGTATTAAAACTTCAAAATGTGTAAATATAGTGTTACTTTATACATTTGTTTTTAGAAACATCAGGTTCTAGCTGATTATTTGTAGTGTAGGATTTTTGTTATTGATAGGAATGTAGGTCAGGTCATATTGTGATGGACTGTAATTGGTTTCAGTTTCTACGTAGTATCTAGTCATTGCCAAACTAGATCCACACTCTGAATCATATCAATAGGTGCACAAATTGTCATTCCATTTTTACACAAAATGAATAACAAATCATGAAGATAGTATTTACAGTATGGAGTATCATGAACGACAAAAAAACATGGGTTTTAAATTGTTTTATGATGTGTCCAAAAAAAAGCAGAGTATTGTCTTTTGATCATTATAAAAGATTTGTCATGTTGTAAAGTATACTTTAAATTAAATGGATTCTGGTTACTCTGAAGTTTATTTGTCTGAGAATTTAGTGTGTTCACTATTGTTGATCCTGCATGCATGTAGGTTTATATCCAAAACAATTCCACATCCTACCATATTTGTGCAGAAGAGTATCTCTTCATTTGTAGGTGGATCAAAGTTCAAGATAATAGTGTGCACCAGTTTTACTTCATGTTTGCACTGCTAAAGTGATGGTACTTGATATTGTAGACACTAGACTCCCATTGTGTGTAGGTTGCATCTGAAGGTCATATGAATACGGTAATAATGTTTCATTTTTAATGTATTTTGTATAACAAATTTCATTTTGTGTACTTGATTCTTAAAACTTTGTGCATGTACTAACCATGGCTGAAAAGAACATTTCAGGTGTTTTTTTAAATATATATATATATTTGTTGAATACGGGTGGAAACCCACTATTGTGAGCTGAATTAAAAACTAAGCTGTGAGACCAAACAAATTTGTATATGTGTTGGTAACATTTTACCATTGCTACCTTTCCTCCTGTTGTTTCTGTGTTTACTGGGGTAACGAGTATTTGTATTCCACTTTTGTACAGTCATTCATGAAGTTGCTCAAAGTGTTACTCTTTTTTTTTCATGCTGCTGATTTTCATGAAGTTTCCAGTATTAAAATTTTACTTTTGAACAATCTGGTCAACTGTTGCTGAATCTCATTAATTGTATTACTTCAGGGTTAGCTCGAGTGTCCTGTTTATATGTGCCAGTTGTGCGAGAGCATAGTTAACTGCAGTGTCTTCTAGCTCTACTCGTTTATATGGCAAAATAGGGCTGGCCTACAGAGACATCCTTATACAGTGAAATCCCTCTAAACTGGACACTCTCAGGAGCAGGCAAAAGTCAAGTTGTACGGGGTATCCGCTTTAGAAAGGTAAGGTCTGTGTTAATTTTTAAAAGAGGGACTAAAAAAACGTTCAGTTAAAAGGTGTTTGCGTTTTAGAGAGGTTAAGTTCTGTGCTAATTTTTAAAAAGGGACCATGAAAAACATCCGCTTTTGAAGGAATTTCATTTTTAGAGGGTCCGGTTTAGAGAGAGTAATTGAAAACTGTCTGTCGAAATATTCACTAGTTTGAGCCATCACCAATTACAGATTCTTAAATCTGATGCCACAGACTTTTGGTTTGATTGTTACAAGAGAAGAACTATCTTATACCGGTAGTTCGTGGGTTTCAAACAGGGATGTTTTTTGGTTTGATAGTGACAAGAGAAGAACTATCCTAAACTAGTAGTTCGTGGGTTTCAAACAGGGATGTTTTTTGGTTTGATAGTGACAAGAGAAGAACTATCCTAAACTAGTAGTTCGTGGGTTTCAAACGGATGTTTTTTGGTTTGATAGTGACAAGAGAAGAACTATCCTAAACTAGTAGTTCGTGGGTTTCAAACAGGGATGTTTTTTGGTTTGATAGTGACAAGAGAAGAACTATCCTAAACTAGTAGTTCGTGGGTTTCAAACAGGGATGTTTTTTGGTTTGATAGTGACAAGAGAAGAACTATCCTAAACTAGTAGTTTGTGGGTTTCAAACAGGGATGTTTTTTGGTTTGATAGTGACAAGAGAAGAACTATCCTAAACTAGTAGTTTGTGGGTTTCAAACAGGGATGTTTTTTGGTTTGATAGTGACAAGAGAAGAACTATCCTAAACTAGTAGTTTGTGGGTTTCAAACAGGGATGTTTTTTGGTTTGATAGTGACAAGAGAAGAACTATCCTAAACTAGTAGTTCGTGGGTTTCAAACAGGGATTATTTTTGGTTTTTCGTTGTAGTGCCAGGGTTCTACACGGGAAAGAATGTAATATGATTACACAGTCTGTAGTATTAGATTTCGGAAACTGTGTGTATTTTAAATAGAGTACTTGGTGACTGTTTGTTAAAATGGTCAGGTTTTAAACATTTAAGTATGCTCTGGCCCTATTCTAACGTATAAACATTCGAGCCACTTCAGGGTATGACATTGGCTTTATCACTGTGATGTGTGTATTCATTTAGCATAATATTTATTTATCTTCATTGCATTGTGTTCAGTCTGCTTCTTTTCTCTTTGCTTGATATAATTTACTGATTTTAAAAATATTTTTTAAGTTTATTTATTTATTTTATCTTGATTTGTTAAAATTACAAGTCAAGAAATAGGTATTATTTTTGCAATGGTGACATTGTCAGTTTTTGCGTTAGTTTTTATGTCATTGGTTTGTAGTTCAGTATAGCTCTTGTGTAATCCACAACCAATTTTTGTTATGCATGTATTGCAGTTAAAACCATTTGTTTCATATATAAAATGTGCAATTAGTGTTTTTCATTAAAAAAAAAACCTTCCAGTAATGGCATAGACAGGCTTTGTAGAGGTGGTGATATTTTTAGTACACAAAGTAAATCTCAAACCACCTTTCAAAGTAGTAAGCCAGTGTAATACAGTGTACATCTAGTAATTGTTAAGTTATTTCCACTTTATATATTTTTATATACTTTTATTTATTTACTAGCAGGCTACCAACACCACTATCAGTTACGTAAATTTGGTCTCCACCTTTGTTTTTGTTTCAGTAAGATGATGACATTATTTTGATAAAGTGCTAAAATACAATTATGAACCTTTACTCAAATGCTGAGCATTTGGCAGCATGTTAATGTACAAATGCATTATATGCATACGAAAAATACCATTGAATAATAAACATAGTAAACTCCAAAGGGAGAGTATACATTACACATTCTAAACTGTTGCTACATTGTCTTTTTGTTGGCATAGTAACGGACAATGTGTAATTTAATAATTTTTGAAAATGCATCATATTAGTACTGGCCTCCAAGGCTCAAATCAGCCAGTTAAAAGTATAAAATTAAAAAGTTGGATAAGAATTTTAAAATTCAGATTTTTTAAACTACATTAATCCTGAGTTTATGGTATGTTAGACATTTAATTCCACACAATTCCTGTTTATGTATTTCTGTTCTTTCTGTTTTTTTCTCGTGTCCGACATTTCTAAACTTATTTACTTTTATATGTTGAATGTTTGCTTATTGGGAAACAAAACGATGGATGTTTGTAATATTTTTGGGTTCAGCAATATTGTACTTATATTTGGAAATTAAAATAAAAGGCATCATAGACTTGTATTTTATGTTATTTGTTTTATTTATATATGTATAAATAGTCTGTGAATCATTGTTGTAAAAATTAATTAAAAATGAAAACCCATACAGCGTACCAGTTAAAATGCATTGTTTGAGGGCAATTGTCCTGCAGGATTATTTTGCATTAATAAGAAATCGTGAAATTGACATCGGAGTAAGACGAATATGCTTTTTATAGAATTAAGATATTGATTCAACATGGGAATATTGTGCGATTTGTATTATTATTTAAGTTGTTTTATTTGTAAAATCATTCATAATATTAAACAGGTTTTATGTTAACTGAAAAACATGGTTTATAAAAAAAAAAAAATTGTCAAATATTTTGACGGTTTGGTAATCAAGTTGAGAATTCAGACAAATTACATTACATACCAGAACAAATTTGTGATTATGTAACCAGTTTTCATCGTCTTTGCTTCCACTTAACTGAGATTTGCATTTCAATGCATGCTTAAGAAATACGTCTGTATGGTCCGCAACTAGTCCCTAATGAATAGCGCCTTATAGTACAAACTGTAAAATTAAATGTTAGGTCCACTTTCCATTAACACATTTCCACACGTTTTATTGTGTGCGTTTCTGTGCACAGAAATGCTTTTTCATATTTGCATTGTCTCGAGCAGATTACTACAGAAAATATGACGTCAAAGTGTACTTTAAGCCAAAATTAAATATTTCACATGATGTCGCCACCTTGAAAAAAAAATGTGCATGGAAAAATCTCTTCCTTTTTTTTCTTTTTTTTTCGGAATCACGTATATAGTAAATGCTGTCAATAAACTTGTGTGCGAAATTGTGTTAAATGGAAAGCTGGCTTTAACCATTTTAGTTTAGTTTTGGAAGACAACAAGAATGGTTGAGTGCTTGAATACATCTACATACTTATGTGTTATTTTGATTTTATATTTGAGGGGAAATACTAGTAACTTAAAGAAGCATCATTGAGTGCTGGAATATATTTACATTATTGATATTGGAAATTGGTCGTCAAAAACTATCATCAGTCGGCTCATGGTCTACAAGACTGACTCATTGTATACAAGACTTGGCGTATTCCATAATAAAGAAGGGATGTGCACATACAGTATTCACATTTTCAGTATCTCTAGCAAGTAAACATTTGAAACTTTGAAAAATAGATGTTTTAAATGTACTTGATAATTTCAATTTGTTGTTACTTATAATCTTTGGTTAGTATTCAATAATGACATTGTGTAAGCAAATGTGTTACTGGAAATTGTATTTGAAGAATAAAAACTTGTGAAGTTTACCTACCTTTTGGTTGTCTTGTTATGACCACATCTTATCTTAAGATAACAGTACGGAACAACAATGTGGAAATACCAGGACAGATTTTATTTAAGAAACTGAAAAAGCATAATTTCATTGTCCTTCCATCATTGGATTTGACCACACAGAGCTTGACTGGTGATTATGACAATTGAAATACCACTACAAAGTTTATACAAGCTATAGTTGTGTTTGAGCTACTACATTGTATATAGCCCTGCAGACCTCATGAAACGGTTCATGTTAAATTAATGTGGTAGAAAATTGTAGGTGAGTAAACACTATTCTACATCCTATCTATAGTCCATCCCATCCTACTACATTGTATATAGCCCTGCAGACCTCATGAAACGGTTCATGTTAAATTAATGTGGTAGAAAATTGTAGGTGAGTAAACACTATTCTACATCCTATCTATAGTCCATCCCATCCTACTAAAATGTGTGTTGTTTTGTTTGACAGATGTAAAAGCATTCCCGAAATTACAAAAAAATAATTTTGTGTGCAATTTAGAAAACAATCTACTAGGAAATAACTAACTTGTAGTAAATTGCCTAGCATGAAAAAGGTGTTCCTTGTCCGATCGACTATAGGATTGAAGGCTTTTGTTTGTTCTAGTGTACACCAAGTTTTTGTTGGTTCCACAGTATGGCATTCAACTTTTTCTTTTCTTCCACTGCATCATATTCAACCTTTAGTTTGTTCTGTACGTCTGCCAGGATTTAGTTTGTTCTATTGCATGGTTTTCAGGATATAGTTTTGTTCTATTGCATGGTATTCAGGATATAGTTTTGTTCTATTGCATGGTATTCAGGATTTAGTTTGTTCTATTGCATGGTATTTGGGATATAATTTTGTTTTATTTCATGGTATTCAGGATTTAGTTTGTTCTATTGCATAGTATTCAGGATTTAGTTTGTTCTACTGCATGGTATTCAGGATATAGTTTGATCTATTGCATGGTATTCAGGCTTTGGTGGTTCTTCTGCATAGAATTTAACGTTATCCAAAAACTTCCCATTTTTTTTATCAAAGGCCGATGATAATACTTTTTATGTTACAAACTGCAGTTATACAAATTGGTTGTCCAATGCAGGGCTAGCTGTGGCACTTGCCAAATTTGCCATTTGTGAATTTTAAAAACAATTGGCAAATTTTATTTCAATTTGGTAAAATAATTTCATGTAATAATTGATATTTTGTTACATAATGACTGGGTTTGTGCAATGTTTTAAGTTAATAGATAATTTGGCAAAATGTTCTGCCCAACCAGTTAGCACTGCAGTGTATTGTCATCTTGGGACCAACATGGCCATCTTTGTCAAGGAAGGAAAGAATGTTTTATTTAACGACACACTCAACACATTTTAATTACAGTTGTATGGTTAAGGACCACACATATAAGAGAGGAAACCTGTTGCCACTAGGGCCTCCACGAGTACTCTAGGATGAAACTCGACTTGGACTAGACTACCTGACACACTAGATGATAATAAGACAAAGGAATAAAGTGAAATAGCATTATGCATCTTAATTCCAGTGTTTAACATGGATGCCAAATCAGGCCATTGTATTGCATTCCACATATTCGACTTTTGTTTTCCCTCCATGTCTCGTAGCCCTATACTGTAACCAGCTGCACACATATGGCAAAAATACAATTAAATGATGGCAAAAATACAATTAAATGAAAGTGTCCTTCCTTGCACAGATACTCGAGTTCTGTGAACAGACTCTATAGTGTTGCTAGACTGCCTGTACTCTAGTACTCATGGAGACCCTAGTACCACACAATGGGCTACAATTTCCATTTAGCAGCAAGGGATCTTTTATATGCAGTATCCTACAGACAGGATAATACATCAGTTGTGGAGCACTGGCTGGAACGAGAAATAGCCCGATGGGGTTTACCATTGGGCTATGTCCCACCTCCTTTGCCTAAGAGGACCAACCTTCTAGCTACTACTCAACAACTCAAATTTTCACCATTTCCAAGTTTACAACAAACAAAAAATAAATATTTGTCAATAAAGCAATATTTTTATTTATTTACTTCAGCAATATACTGAATTACAAAAATATAAAAATAGCTGGTAAGTTAAGTATGTACATTTATATAGAGGATATCAACAGCAACATACATAGTTATTTCTTGGAACCAATATGTTAAATTTTATTAGTAACCAACTAAAAATAAAATCAAATTTTTTTTGGCGACTTAATAAAAATGAGTCGATAATAACACATGCTAAACAAAGTAAATATATTAATATAAACAAATTTATAACAAAGTTTTGTATTTTATTCCATTAATAAAAGATCATAACATTTTATAGGGAATTGGCATTCACAAATAAGAAAGATTTTGCAGAACAATACATCGTCTACAGAATACCACCCACCTATACCATCACCACTCGACAGAATCCCCCCACCCATCCACCACCCTTTCCTTATACCAATTATTGGTAATCTCCAGAGTAGACTGCAGAGATGGAAGTTTTCCAGATTTATCTGAAATTCCAGACTTTTAATTATGTGCACAGTATTTCAGCATTTTCCTTCTGTTTGTTCAAAAGTTTACATACCGTAGATCTTTCAATAGAAGCCTGCCTAACAAATGCCTGTTTCTGCTACTGTAGCTTTGTCGGGTTAATGTCTACATACATTATACTTCATACTCCTGTTGCATGACATCAAAAGCTTATAACAACATGGCGAGAATACCAGTAAAGGAGAAGCTAGGTTTGCAAGCCGACATTACAATATGTAATAACAAGGCTATGTTAGGAAATAATGCTTGAAAAAATGGAAGCCTGTCTTGAAAAGAGGCCGGGTCTCGGAGTGTCGCGAAAAAAATAGATGCCAAAGCATCTGTTAAAGGATTTACTGTATTCTCCTTGCAAAACTTTATGATATGTTTCAGCCGATACTTTGCATCCATTCTAAATAGACACCACCATTGAGACCACTGTGCATGCAATCCTAACCCTAGTGCTAATCTCGGTAACCAACCACCAATATTAAAATTCTGGATTTTGTTTAAAAACACACTTTCATCTCTGAGACTAACATTTATTTAGGTATTTATTGGTCGAATACGTAGAAAGATGTGTTCGGCCATTTTGATTTAAACCACTTACAATCATCATTGCTTTTTCATTGGAAAGTATTTAAAGATAAACACTAACATTCTGTTGCACACTAAACTTCAAGTTTAATAAAGGAAAGGAATGTTTAATTAAAACCTCGGCACCACATCACACTACACTGAAATGTAACTACTGGATTAGCAAAAGGGGCGTCAGAATCGGTACAGACGGTATGGCAATGGCCGTACCACTTTTTGGGCTAGCAATGTTTTTTTTCTCTTCCTATGGCACTCGCATAGTATAGGTCTCATCATATACATTGCTTTCATGGCCATACCAACTTTTAATTGCTTCCGATGTTCCTAAACAGTGTTTAATGGCATTACCCTGAAAATATTTTACACAAATAAATTACATCAAAATTTTTCAAAAATAATATATACATGTATACTACATGAAAACACCAAAGAAGAATTACATTTCCCTAATGAAGCCAGCTGGATACTGCAGAAATGTTGGGTAAAAATTGTTATCAAAATATTGAAAAAAAAAATTTGTTGTCATATGGAAAATAGGTCACAGAGACCCAATTAAGGCACACATCTAAAATCGTATACAGATCTAGATATATAGATATTAATGAAAGACAACAATAATGTTTACTTGGATTTTAACATAGTTGTTGGAACACTTAAAACATTGACTAAAATCGTATACAGATCTAGATATATAGATACTAATGAAAGACAACAATAATGTTTACTTGGATTTTAACATAGTTGTTGAACACTTAAAACATTGACTAAAATCGTATACAGATCTAGATATATAGATATTAATGAAAGACAACAATAATGTTTACTTGGATTTTAACATAGTTGTTGGAACACTTAAAACATTGACTACAGTTATATTTTGGGTAATGAAGTTTTTTACAATTTTCAAATGTTAAAGTTTCTTTTGTTTAATGACATCACAAGAGCACACTGATTTATTAATCATTGGCTATTGATAAATCTGACAAGTCTTAGAGAGGAAAACTGCTACATAGCAAGGGATCTTTTATATGCACTTTCCCACAGATAGGATAGCACATACCACAGCATTTGATATACCAGTCATGGTGCACTGGCTGGAACGAGAAATGGGCCCATGGGTGGGGATTGATCGTAAACCGACCAAGCATCAGGCGAGCCCCTTACCACTGGGCTACGCACCACCCGTTAACAGGAACTAAAAATGATTGAAGTTATTTTGCTGTATGTAGACAGATTTCAAATGTACAAATGTTAAATATTGGCACATAATATACACTTGGTATATACTGGTATATACATTTTGCCATTGTTGAGGAACTTTTCTGGTGATGCTCTCTATCTTAAGGCTATTAATTAATATCTCAACAGTGGCAATCACCATCAGTGCTGTCATTAAGTTCAACCCCTGTAAAGATTATAGTAAGTAAGCAAGTCATATCATTATACCACAAAATAATACTTCCAAATAATTTCATTTACTGCTCCATAAATGTATATAGCAAAGCCCAATAAGGGTGACTGACAGGTTAACATATGACATCATAATCTGAATTTCAATTGCATCTCCATATTGACACAGAACATTGACACTTTTGATATTTTCGAGTTAAACATTTGGTCTACAATACCAAGTTCTCTCAGTAAATGACATTGTTTTATCTTTGAGAATGCATCCTAGCTAAGTAAGAAGATTTTAATGTTGAACTTAAAAAAAAGATTAAAAATTAAAACACTAAAAGCAAAAGATGCATCTTGGTATTAAAAAACAGAATTCATTAATCCTGTTAATCATAAGATTTTGACATTGGAATTTGATTTGATATGAATGAATAAAAAAATAAATAATTTAATTACAAATCTCCAGATACCAACCTAAGATGAAGGTACATATATACACAGTAAAACCCTTTCAACGACATACCCAATGAACCAATTAAAAAGTCTAGTTTTGAGGGGTATCTGATTTACTGAGGTTTTTAATTCTTTTTTATATAATACTGTTCTGTATTGATATATAAAAAAGGACAATACTGTCCAATTTTTTTTTTAAATCAGCCAACAAGTTATGATATTTAACACAGCAATTTGGCATGATGTTTCATTTTGAAAACTGATATGGAATTAATGTACTGTTCACAGAGTCCTGCAATTGAACTCTTACTTACTATTTATTCAATATTCATGGCTGCTTGTCACTAAATCATATGGCACAGGCGAACGGTCTCTAATGATTCTTAATTTGCCCTAACTCAAGTAACAACAGCTCTGAGTAAAAGTAAAGTTTGTTTTATTTAATGACGCCACTAGAGCACATTGATTTTTTATCTTATCATCGGGTATTGGACATCAAACATGGTCATACTAACACTGTGGGTCTTTTTAGAGGAAACCCACTGTTGCCACATAGGCTACTCTTTTATGACAAGCAGCAAGGGATCTTTTATTTCCACTTCCCACAGGCAGGATAGCACAAACCATGGCCTTTGTTGAACCAGTTATGGATCACTGGTCGGTGCAAGTGGTTTACGCCTACCCATTGAGCCTTGCGGAGCACTCACTCAGGAGTCGGTATCTGGATTAAAAATCCCATGCCTCGACTGGGATCCAAACCCAGTACCTACCAGCCTGTAGACCGATGGCCTAACCACGACGCCACCGAGGCCGGTGAACAGCTCTGAGTGTCACAGTAAAACAAACGCCCACAGTATTAGTAACCACACAGCCTATGCAACTCCCTATTGTCTCATTTTATTAAAACCAAATACAAAAACCTTAAAGACAACATTACTATTGTATTCTGCAGATGCTAGGGAATCACATTCGAAGCCATTGAAATATAAAATTTGTCAGTATGGCATGCCCCCACCCAGCAGCATGTGCAGGGGATCGAAACCCCCTGCTTAAGCAATTTTATGTTTACATATATTTTAAGTGGGAGCATAACATCCCCCCAAAAAACTTCACTTCCCACACTCCTGACACGGTTGCATAAATATTATGCATATGCACCTGGTGCCTTTAAATATTCTTCTTACAGACTTGATTATGTTATGGTGTTACGATCTCGGCTAATCTCATATTGTTATATACACAAAAACATATGTGCATTATATTAAGTGCACTTAGGCCATAAAAAGGGCTGTTTTTCATGCACAGCATTTTAACACAAGCATAACAGTTACCGTAAATATTAAAATAATGAGCAAAAACAAATTCCTTATTTTGCCTAGTAAAGTGTATAGCATGTGTTCAGCTGAATATGATGAAGTTGAATATGTGATATGATGAATATGTGATATGCTGAATAGGTGATGTGTTGAATGTCAAGTATGTTACATCAACAGTTATGTTGAATGTGCGATATATATAGTTTTTAGTATACCAAATGTTGTGTTGAATGTGTTACATGAAATATTTGTTCTACCGAAAGTATAAGATTTTTTTTTCTTTTAAATAAATAAATGTTACATTTTAAATGCAAAATATTTTGAATGTCTCATGGGTCGCACGCTACCATTCACTTTCTTTAACTGTTTATTTTATAAATGTGTAAATAATTTGATTATTTTACCAATATTACCAATATTACAAGACTAATATGACATGTATATTAGTTATGCACACTATAGGATAAAATAAGCACAGGATGACCATCTACATTTTTATCAAACGCCCCTACAAAATTATATTGTACATTCAGGCCATAGGAAGTATGGGGGAGGTCCCCCCAAATCCCACTGGAGGACAAAAATGTACAAGGTTTTTTGGTCCTGCTCATTAATATTAATAAAGGCAAAAGATATCACTAGCCTACCCTCCACTCCAGAATATGTTTGTAGGGCGTTATATTTGTCAACATTTGAAATGACTACCTTAATTTGTCAGAGTAGTGGATATTGGGGGTATTTTGTTTTGTATTTATTTTTTAGTTTTGTTTAAGCATCAGCAGCTAGAAAATGTTTCAGGGTGAAAGTGAAGCAAACCCCCCAATTCTAACATACCCTGTAGCATCTGCAAGTATGTAATGCATTTATCACTATATCAGTCACAGAAATGGACACCTTTCCAGCCACCATATACGAAGCTGCTACACTATACGGCAGAACGACTATAGTGGTGGTGTGTGTATACTGAATATGGTTTAGTTAATTTGTTACGTTACATGGCAAGAACAATTTCATGTATAATAAGGGTTTCTGCCAAAATATTTTGCAGATTTCTTTTTTTTAAGTTAACCTGTTCACAAAATTAATTACTCTTATCATTACTGTATGATTTTCTAAACCCTAACCCTAAACTTAACCCATTTTCCATCTGGAAGAGGCCCCCCTCTCACCCCCCCCCCCCCCCCCCCCCCACCCTGCCCCATACCCATTGTGGACTGTGGTTGCATTCAATTCCAAAGCGCCATACCCAAAAATTTCTTTCTGGCAGAAACACCGATAAAACATCTTTATATTACACATTTAAGTAATATTCTAATATCACAGCATGAGAAATGAATAGATTATGATTAATTATACCTCTATATACAACACATTGCCCATGGTATATACATCATTCTGTATATCTCATATATCAAACACACTGCCAATGGTATATACATCATTCTGTATATCTCATACATCCAACACACTGCCCCTGGTATATACATCATTCTGTATATCACAGTCTCATACATCCAACACACTGCCCCTGGTATATACATCATTCTGTATATCACAGTCACTCATACATCCAACACACTGCCCCTGGTATATACATCATTCTGTATATCACAGTCACTCATACATCCAACACACTGCCCATGGTATATACATCATTCTGTATATCACAGTCTCATACATCCAACACACTGCCCATGGTATATACATCATTCTATATATCACAGTCACTCATACATCGATCAAAGCGAATACTTGAGCATGAATAAGGCCAACAAAAAACCCAGTCAGGCTCTGGTCAGACCAAAGGACCAGAATTGATACGGAAATGCGGCTGTTTGTAAAACAAGCCATGCTACTCATTCTGAACAACAGGGCCTGTTTTAGAGAGAAATTAAAGGCAGCTACTGTAATGAATGGTCCAAGCACGTCGCAGTTCAGGAGCAATGACATTTTGTCTTCCAATGTGGTTTTACATCATTGCAAGAAGAGCCCATCAAAAATCAACGTCATACCACGAGTAATCAAAATTGATGCACATACTGACCAGAGACCAGAAATCAATGTGTGCATAGTCACTAAGTGAGTACAAATGTTTCTAGAAAATATTAATTAATCAAGCGGGAACAAATGTTTAAAAAAAACATACATAATGATCAAGTGGATACAACTGTTTCTATAAATTATTACTTGTCAAGTGGGTACATATATTTCTAGAAAATATTAGTAATTAAGTGTGTGTGTGTATATATATATATATAAATATTTCTAGAAAATATTAAATCATCAAGTGGGTACAAAAAATATTTTAGAAAATAACATATAGTCATTAATTGTATAAGGTACAACAGTTTCTAAACATATTAAATTGTCATTAGGTGGAAATAAATGCTCCGAGAAACTAGTGATCAAGTGGGTATAAAAGTGTTTCAGAAAACATTAATTGGTAATCAAGTGGATACAAAAGTTTCTAGAAAATGTTATAAACAGTAAACCATTAGATACAAATGTTTCCAAAAATATTAAACAGTACTGAAGTGGGCATAACTGTTTCTAGAAAATAATAATTAGTAATCAGTGGCTACAAATGTTTCAAATATTAAATAATCATCAAATAAGCATAAATGTTTCTAGAAAATATTAATGAAATGAGATTAATAAGTTTGTACTATAAAAAAGAAATTATTTCAATTAACTGGACAGAATGTCCAGCAATAATCTGGAATGTTTGCGTCGAAGTGATACGAGAAAGCTAAACCTAACAGACATCACCATTACATAGAAATAATCACAACTGGAGGAATGTATCAAGTGATATATTGCTATTATCATACAATCATACAGAAAAAAATATATTCAGCAAAATATTATAATTCCATACATTTATTTCCCACCATTCAGTGGCATTTTACAGATTTATATTAACAATATGTAACTATATGAATACAAAACATCTTGTCATCACTTTGCCCATTGTGTCCATAATAGATTAATAGTGTATATCAGAACATAAAACAGAGTGTAACAATACAACATATAGATTATATTAAAATGCTAAACACATACACAAATAACTGAAACAGATATTAATTAACGTTTTTAATGTTATGTAACTACATATATTTTGCTTGATTTATATACCTTATTCAAGCATGATTATCAGGTGCAGGAACTGCTATACTGCAATTAGGCCTGTTATTATTGGCAATCTTGATAACTGAGAAACTTTCAAGGCAAAAGGGACAAAGCATTTTCATCAGAAATGAGATACACCGAACTCCATACCAAACAGTTTCAGTCTATCATAGAGATTATTATACGAGCTTGTGTGTCATAGTGATTTTACGAAACGAGTGTCAGGATTGTTTAATACACGAACCCTGACACGATTTTCGTAAAATCAGTACAATTCACACGTCAGTGTAGTAATTTCTTTATCATCCACATTATCGAAAATATTATTTTCACGAATAACAAGCTAGGACCATGTCAAAACGTTTCAAACGTAACTAAAAAGAGAATGAAACGACGTCATTTTCATAAGTATTTACACTGAGGAAGCCGAATCAAGTTATGACATCGCTTCACAAAATGACGTCATTCGTTGTGCATATGAAATCATTATGACACACGTTACATACTGGTTACATTTCCCTGAATATCTAGAACTATGTGGATAATACAAAGGTGTTTGACCTCATCAGTCACACAATCAGAATACTGCTAAAACAGGTCTAACCTACAGTAATGTGTTTTCCACAGCTGATCAAATGGAAAGAAAAAAAGGAATGCTTTATTTAACAAAGCACTCAACACACTGTAATTATGGTTATATGGCATCTGACATAGGTTTTTTGATCAATTAAAACATATTTTATTGTTTGTTAAAAGAACAAATGGATTAGGCATAAGTTATACAACTTACTAGGCCTTGTTCATATGGTTAAAGACCACAGAAATAATTAGAGAGGAAACCTGCTGCCACCACTCCATAGTCTAGTCTTTTTTTATTAATCTGCAGCAAGCGATCTTTTATATGCATCATTTTGATCACATGGAAGCATTTTATTTATACTAACAATCACAAAATACTGAAACATTTTTATTTCAAAATGCACATTTCCCCCCTAGTTCTGTTTGTGAACTGCGATGTTCACATTTGATAGTAATTATTGTGTACTGGTATGAACAGTGTTCATATCTCACTGAATTATACTGATGGAATGAAATAGAGGAACACATGGAATTGCAGACCAATTTTAATTTACTACTAGTGTAATAATGTCTGTATTTTATACCTACTTGTAAAGTTGGATTGAATGTCAGTTGTGTTGAACTGACTGTCAGTAACATGTCATTACACTGTCAATTCTGATACTACTAGCGTAATAATGTCTGTATTTTATACCTACTGGTAAAGTTGGATTGAATGTCAGTTGTGTTGAACTGACTGTCAGTAACATGTCATTACACTGTCAATTCTGATACTACTAGCGTAATAATGTCTGTATTTTATACCTACTTGTAAAGTTGGATTGAATGTCAGTTGTGTTGAACTGACTGTCAGTAACATGTCATTACACTGTCAATTCTGATACTACTAGCGTAATAATGTCTGTATTTTATACCTACTTGTAAAGTTGGATTGAATGTCAGTTGTGTTGAACTGACTGTCAGTAACATGTCATTACACTGTCAATTCTGATACTACTAGCGTAATAATGTCTGTATTTTATACCTACTTGTAAAGTTGGATTGAATGTCAGTTGTGTTGAACTGACTGTCAGTAACATGCCATTACACTGTCAACTTCGGATACTACTAGCATAATAATGTCTGTATTTTATACCTACTTGTAAAGTTGGATTGAATGTCAGTTGTGTTGAACTGACTGTCAGTAACATGTCATTACACTGTCAATTCTGATACTACTAGCGTAATAATGTCTGTATTTTATACCTACTTGTAAAGTTGGATTGAATGTCAGTTGTGTTGAACTGACTGTCAGTAACATGTCATTACACTGTCAATTCTGATACTACTAGCGTAATAATGTCTGTATTTTATACCTACTTGTAAAGTTGGATTGAATGTCAGTTGTGTTGAACTGACTGTCAGTAACATGTCATTACACTGTCAACTTCGGATACTACTAGCATAATAATGTCTGTATTTTATACCTACTTGTAAAGTTGGATTGAATGTCAGTTGTGTTGAACTGACTGTCAGTAACATGTCATTACACTGTCAATTCTGATACTACTAGCGTAATAATGTCTGTATTTTATACCTACTTGTAAAGTTGGATTGAATGTCAGTTGTGTTGAACTGACTGTCAGTAACGTCATTACACTGTCAACTTCGGATACTACTAGCATAATAATGTCTGTATTTTATACCTACTTGTAAAGTTGGATTGAATGTCAGTTGTGTTGAACTGACTGTCAGTAACGTCATTACACTGTCAACTTCGGATACTATGGATGAGGGTTTTGGTTTCATTTACTATTTGCTTTTAATATTGATGTGATCCTTATTTCTTTCCATCAGAATATCACACTTTCGAAATACAGCACTTGCATCAACTTGTGTTGTGTGTCATTTTGTTTTGAAAAACATTAATATATTTTTGGGGTCATCGGTATATTATTTCGTGCTGCACTTTTTATCCAACGAATACATGGTTAAAATTAAATTTATTTTGTGGATGATAGGAATATAAAAAAAAAAAACTGCATTACAACCCATCACCCCCAAGTGATGAATTTGGAACAACCCTAACAACTTACATTTTGATTGGTCAGTCCATATTTTCTTTTTACATATACCGGAAAACTGAAAAAAATATTCTAGCTGTGTGGCTGTGATTTTGAAGTTGATTGTGCTACATATTTTTATTTTATGAGAATGTCCTTTTGATACTCTAAATAACAAACAAGAACAAAAAACTAAAAAATACAAAAAACTCCAGTGACATGACATTCTATGTATAATCTTGCAAACTCAAGAAAAAATGTTTCTAAGAATACACAAATTGCTGAATGTTGCTGTAGGAAATACTGACACCTAGCTGGTCTGTTGATCAGTGTCATCGGGGGTTTATCCAGCTCTGCGGTAGTGGACGGGAGCCACGAGGATGCCCCACTCGACTGGGGAACCCTAAAACAGATAGGCAGTGTTAGTACACAAACAGTTTTCTATGCAACAATCTTGTGATATTTCAGTGACACACCAGTATAATTACTGATTAAATATTTGTGACCATGCAATATGGTGGATATTTATCTATTTTGACACATAATTTTGCCTCATATTTTGTCAATTAAATTTTTTTTACTACCAAAACCAGAATTTAAACTACTGTGTGCCAAATTTTCAAATGAGAATTGAAGTTGAATTTATTGGTATTATTGCATACCTATTCAATCTTACTATAGTGATAAAGACATTTTCAAATGAGAATTGAAGTTGAATTTATTGGTATTATTGCATACCTATTCAATCTTACTATAGTGATAGAGACATTTTCAAATGAGAATTGAAGTTGAATTTATTGGTATTATTGCATACCTATTCAATCTTACTATAGTGATAGAGACATTTTCAAATGAGAATTGAAGTTGAATTTATTGGTATTATTGCATACCTATTCAATCTTACTATAGTGATAGAGACATTTTGAAACCGTGTGATAAATGTATTTTATATCGCACATATGTGTGATCTGGACCAGAAATTTTAAATGGGAAATTCCTTTTTCTTTTTACTGCAGTTAGCGCCTTTTATTTACTGATGTCATATATGATTTACAAATTACGTCACATTGTATTTGAAACATTACACAAGACTGCCGCAGAGTATGATTTTTAACTTTTAAGTAAATTCATGAAAGGAGTTTTGATCATAGATTTAACAAAGTTTTGTTATGTTAAATTAAAAACAGTTTTTGTAAAACATATAAGAAAGTATGTAATGAATACAGAACTTCACATACGTTGTTTTTGTAAAACATACGAGAAGGTATGTAATGAATACAGAACTTCACATACGTTGTTTTTGTAAACCATACGAGAAGGTATGTAATGAATACAGAACTTCACATACGTTGTTTTTGTAAACCATACGAGAAGGTATGTAATGAATACAGAACTTCACATACGTTGTTTTTGTAAAACATACGAGAAGGTATGTAATGAATACAGAACTTCACATATGTTGTTTTTGTAAAACATACGAGAAGGTATGTAATGAATACAGAACTTCACATATGTTGTTTTTGTAAACCATACGAGAAGGTATGTAATGAATACAGAACTTCACATACGTTGTTTTTGTAAAACATACGAGAAGGTATGTAATGAATACAGAACTTCACATACGTTGTTTTTGTAAAACATACGAGAAGGTATGTAATGAATACAGAACTTCACATACGTTGTTTTTGTAAACCATACGAGAAGGTATGTAATGAATACAGAACTTCACATACGTTGTTTTTGTAAAACATACGAGAAGGTATGTAATGAATACAGAACTTCACATACGTTGTTTTTGTAGAACATACGAGAAGGTATGTAATGAATACAGAACTTCACATACGTTGTTTTTGTAGAACATACGAGAAGGTATGTAATGAATACAGAACTTCACATACGTTGTTTTTGTAAAACATACGAGAAGGTATGTAATGAATACAGAACTTCACATACGTTGTTTTTGTAAAACATACGAGAAGGTATGTAATGAACACAGAACTTCACATACGTTGTTTTTGCTTCCTATTCATTGTACTTGTTTATTTTGCGAAAATAACATACCACTCGACCGCTATGAGATCTTGTGGTATGTATTCTTGCACAAAATAAACTTGTGCAATAAATAGGAAGCAAAAACAACGTATGTGAAGTTTCGTATATATATTACATTATTAAATTACACTAAACTTAATTTGAAAATCAAATACCAAGGCTTTAGACAGCACCAAAATCAAGTCATAAATGTTATGTCCATAATAATCACAGAATGTGAATACCGAGGGGATTCAATCCTTTGACCCTTACACAAGAGACATCCCATTTCTATTTCGATTTTTCTTTTACTTTTATTTTCACATTTCTTACTCACTGTCCTTGATTTCACTGAAGATTTTCAGATAGTATTAAAATGAAAAAGTCTGCCAAGCTAATACCAATATACTTTATCATGATGTCACACAATAAACACATTGACCTTCTGACTACTGCATGCAAGGAGACACATTGTAAACCGCATATTGACTACTGCATGCAAGGAGACACACTGTAAACCGCATATAGTATGTGCATTCATTCATGTCTCCTGCTGTTTTGCACACGACACTGACCAGCAATAATAATAGAAAAACACTGATCAAGACTAATCATGATAATGGATGGGAGGAAGGAAATGTTTTATTTAACGACACACTCAACACATTTTATTTACGGTTATATGGCGTCAGACATATGGTTAAGGACCAGACAGATACTGAGAGAGAAAACCCGCTGTCGCCACTTCATGGGCTACTCTTTTTCGATTAGAAGCAATGGATCTTTTATATGCACCATCCCACAGACAGGATAGCACATACCACGGCCTTTCAAATACCAGTTATGGTGCACTGACCGACCGTGCATCAGGCGAGCGCTTTACTACTCGGATACGTCCTGCCCCCAAGATAATGGCTGCTTTAGTGTTTTGTTTTTGCATGAAAAATAACTGGGAATTTTGAGTTGGTTTTCAGCAAGTATTTTTCAGGAATTGATAGCCAACAACCAGCCTCGGTGGCGTCGTGGTTAGCCATTGGTCTACAGGCTGGTAGGTACTGGGTTCGGATCCCAGTCGAGGCATGGGATTTTTAATCCAGATACCGACTCCAAACCCTGAGTGAATGCTCCGCAAGGCTCAATGGGTAGGTGTAAACCACTTACACTGACCAGTGATCCATAACTGGTTCAACAAAGGCCATGGTTTGTGCTATCCTGCCTGTGGGAAGTGCAAATAAAAGATCCCTTCCTGTTAATCGGAAAGAGTAGCCCATGTAGTGGCGACAGTGGGTTTCCTCTCAAAATCTGTGTGGTCCTTAACCATATGTCTGATGCCATATAACCGTAAATAAAATGTGTTGAGTGCGTCGTTAAATAAAACATTTCTTTCTTTCTTTTTTTGATAGCCGACTGTGATAGCTAATTTGATAAGAAATTTGACCATTTTACCAACAACGAAAATCAAGAAATATTGGGATATGAATTGTAGTTCATTTCCATAAACAATTTCTGGTCAGTACACACAGTTATTGGTAATAATGGCCATAAATGTGCACAAGTAAACACAACTGAATAAATTTTTGGCCTAATTTTAATTAATACCGTATTAACTTATCTAAAATATCATAAAATATAGAAAAACCTATGAAATTAATACTTACTGATTCACATATGAAGTATTTATAAAATATTTAAGTAAATATAATATTATGTTAATAAAAGTTATAACTTGTACTCTCTCAACATGGTTTTAGAGAAAAAAAAATAATCAGTAGTCGGAAGGTTAAATATGACGTCACATAGGCTTATCTTTCTTTAGCAAAATATAGCAAAATATTTCTTCACCTATAAATAAAATATCTAACACAACCCAATACAAGTCAATTTGTAATGTGTAAAATTATTTTTTGGGAAAAAATAGGTGGTCTTTTAAGATAGGTGGCCAGTTGAGCAGGCTAAATGTTGTGAAAGCAACAACAAACTTGTCAAAATGAATAACATTTACTGACCTATCTCAGTATTTTCATAGCCAATCCCATGTGTCCCTTTGCTGACATAACGATCTGAAAAACAAGATAGTTAAACTTTGTTTTGTTTAACAACACCACTGGAGCACATTAATTAATTAATCATCGGCTATTGATGTTAAACATTTGGTAATTCTGACTCGTCATCAGAGGAAACCTGCTACATTTTTAAACTAGTAGCAAGAGATCTTTTATATGCACTTTCCCACAGACAGGAAAGCACACACCATGGCCTTTGACCAGTTGTGGTATACTTGTTGGAATGAGAAAAAAACAATCAGTTGGAATGAGAAAAAAACAATCAGTTGAATGGAACCAAAAAGGTGTTTCGATCATGTGATGCAAACTTCTCAGACGAGAGCTCAACTGATTGAGGTAAATCCCTCCCCCAAAAACAAGATAGATGTGTAGAAAGTACAATCTCTTCACTCTCAGTTAGCACATATACCAATCATATAGCTGTAAGTCACGGCACAATATTTTAGCTGAACCATCATTCTGTTAACACCTCTTTAAATTCATGCGAATGGCCAGTGCTTAAAGAGTTACGTGGTGAACTGTAATATTTAAAAATATTAAAAGTTGAAAATTTAGTATCATCAGAAATGTATTCACATATTTAAAAAATTCAAAAAAAAAAATACTATCTCATGTTAAAATCAGTTAGTTTCAAATACATTTTGAATGTCATAAATTATAGTACAGAACTATTAGTACAAGACTTAGTGTGTTAGATTAGGTAACTCAATGGTTACATAAATATAATTTATACAACCGAACAATCAGTTGTCTAGGTGAACATCATGTGAACTACTTCTGGTGACCTAAACAATGAAATAGTTGAAATATTGTTCAAACAATGGTGCCATTTGAACGAAATAGTTACTAAACCATCTGTCAAACATGTACTTCAGATAGCAAGCTGCTGGCAGGCCAGTGGTGGACCATTAGTTGGCCAATTGTAAGTTTGGTCTGTCAAACATGTACTCCAGATAGCAAGCTGCTGGCAGGCCAGTGGTGGACCATTAGTTGGCTCACTGTAAGTTTGGTCTGTCAAACATGTACTCCAGATAGCAAGCTGCTGGCAGGCCAGTGGCGGACCATTAGTTGGCCCACTGTAAGTTTGGTCTGTCAAACATGTACTCCAGATAGCAAGCTGCTGGCAGGCCAGTGGCGGACCATTAGTTGGCTCACTGTAAGTTTGGTCTGTCAAACATGTACTCCAGATAGCAAGCTGCTGGCAGGCCAGTGGTGGACCATTAGTTGGCTCACTGTAAGTTTGGTCTGTCAAACATGTACTCCAGATAGCAAGCTGCTGGCAGGCCAGTTGTGGACCATTAGTTGGCTCACTGTAAGTTTGGTCTGTCAAACATGTACTCCAGATAGCAAGCTGCTGGCAGGCCAGTGGTGGACCATTAGTTGGCTCACTGTAAGTTTGGTCTGTCAAACATGTACTCCAGATAGCAAGCTGCTGGCAGGCCAGTGGCGGACCATTAGTTGGCTCACTGTAAGTTTGGTCTGTCAAACATGTACTCCAGATAGCAAGCTGCTGGCAGGCCAGTGGTGGACCATTAGTTGGCTCACTGTAAGTTTGGTCTGTCAAACATGTGCTCCAGATAGCAAGCTGCTGGCAGGCCAGTGGTGGACCATTAGTTGGCTCACTGTAAGTTTGGTCTGTCAAACATGTACTCCAGATAGCAAGCTGCTGGCAGGCCAGTGGTGGACCATTAGTTGGCTCACTGTAAGTTTGGTCAGGCAAACATGTACTCCAGATAGCAAGCTGCTGGCAGGCCAGTGGTGGACCATTAGTTGGCTCACTGTAAGTTTGGTCTGTCAAACATGTACTCCAGATAGCAAGCTGCTGGCAGGCCAGTGGCGGACCATTAGTTGGCTCACTGTAAGTTTGGTCTGTCAAACATGTACTCCAGATAGCAAGCTGCTGGCAGGCCAGTGGTGGACCATTAGTTGGCTCACTGTAAGTTTGGTCTGTCAAACATGTGCTCCAGATAGCAAGCTGCTGGCAGGCCAGTGGTGGACCATTAGTTGGCTCACTGTAAGTTTGGTCTGTCAAACATGTACTCCAGATAGCAAGCTGCTGGCAGGCCAGTGGCGGACCATTAGTTGGCTCACTGTAAGTTTGGTCTGTCAAACATGTACTCCAGATAGCAAGCTGCTGGCAGGCCAGTTGTGGACCATTAGTTGGCTCACTGTAAGTTTGGTCTGTCAAACATGTACTCCAGATAGCAAGCTGCTGGCAGGCCAGTGGCGGACCATTAGTTGGCTCACTGTAAGTTTGGTCTGTCAAACATGTGCTCCAGATAGCAAGCTGCTGGCAGGCCAGTGGCGGACCATTAGTTGGCTCACTGTAAGTTTGGTCTGTCAAACATGTGCTCCAGATAGCAAGCTGCTGGCAGGCCAGTGGTGGACCATTAGTTGGCTCACTGTAAGTTTGGTCTGTCAAACATGTACTCCAGATAGCAAGCTGCTGGCAGGCCAGTGGCGGACCATTAGTTGGCTCACTGTAAGTTTGGTCTGTCAAACATGTACTCCAGATAGCAAGCTGCTGGCAGGCCAGTGGTGGACCATTAGTTGGCTCACTGTAAGTTTGGTCTGTCAAACATGTACTCCAGATAGCAAGCTGCTGGCAGGCCAGTGGTGGACCATTAGTTGGCTCACTGTAAGTTTGGTCTGTCAAACATGTACTCCAGATAGCAAGCTGCTGGCAGGCCAGTGGTGGACCATTAGTTGGCCCACTGTAAGTTTGGTCTGTCAAACATGTACTCCAGATAGCAAGCTGCTGGCAGGCCAGTGGTGGACCATTAGTTGGCCCACTGTAAGTTTGGTCTGTCAAACATGTACTCCAGATAGCAAGCTGCTGGCAGGCCAGTGGTGGACCATTAGTTGGCCCACTGTAAGTTTGGTCTGTCAAACATGTGGACCATTAGTTGGCCAACTGTAAGTTTGGTCTGTCAAACATGTACTCCAGATAGCAAGCTGTTGGCAGGCCAGTGGTGGACCATTAGTTGGCTCACTGTAAGTTTGGTCTGTCAAACATGTGGACCATTAGTTGGCCAACTGTAAGTTTGGTCTGTCAAACATGTACTCCAGATAGCAAGCTGCTGGCAGGCCAGTGGTGGACCATTAGTTGACCCACTGTAAGTTTGGTCTGTCAAACATGTACTCCAGATAGCAAGCTGCTGGCAGGCCAGTGGTGGACCATTAATTGGCTCACTGTAAGTTTGGTCTGTCAAACATGTACTCCAGATAGCAAGCTGCTGGCAGGCCAGTGGTGGACCATTAGTTGGCTCACTGTAAGTTTGGTCTGTCAAACATGTACTCCAGATAGCAAGCTGCTGGCAGGCCAGTGGTGGACCATTAGTTGGCTCACTGTAAGTTTGGTCTGTCAAACATGTACTCCAGATAGCAAGCTGCTGGCAGGCCAGTGGTGGACCACTGGCAGGCCATTTAGTTGGCTCACTGTAAGTTTGGTCTGTCAAACATGTACTCCAGATAGCAAGCTGCTGGCAGGCCAGTGGTGGACCATTAGTTGGCTCACTGTAAGTTTGGTCTGTCAAACATGTACTCCAGATAGCAAGCTGCTGGCAGGCCAGTGGTGGACCATTAGTTGGCTCACTGTAAGTTTGGTCTGTCAAACATGTACTCCAGATAGCAAGCTGCTGGCAGGCCAGTGGTGGACCACTGGCAGGCCAGTTGTGGACCATTAGTTGGCTCACTGTAAGTTTGGTCTGTCAAACATGTACTCCAGATAGCAAGCTGCTGGCAGGCCAGTTGTGGACCATTAGTTGGCTCACTGTAAGTTTGGTCAGGCAAACATGTACTCCAGATAGCAAGCTGCTGGCAGGCCAGTTGTGGACCATTAGTTGGCTCACTGTAAGTTTGGTCAGGCAAACATGTACTCCAGATAGCAAGCTGCTGGCAGGCCAGTTGTGGACCATTAGTTGGCTCACTGCAAGTTTGGTCAGGCAAACATGTACTCCAGATAGCAAGCTGCTGGCAGGCCAGTGGTGGACCATTAGTTGGCTCACTGTAAGTTTGGTCTGTCAAACATGTACTCCAGATAGCAAGCTGCTGGCAGGCCAGTGGTGGACCATTAGTTGGCTCACTGTAAGTTTGGTCAGGCAAACATGTACTCCAGATAGCAAGCTGCTGGCAGGCCAGTTGTGGACCATTAGTTGGCTCACTGTAAGTTTGGTCAGGCAAACATGTACTCCAGATAGCAAGCTGCTGGCAGGCCAGTTGTGGACCATTAGTTGGCTCACTGTAAGTTTGGTCAGGCAAACATGTACTCCAGATAGCAAGCTGCTGGCAGGCCAGTGGTGGACCATTAGTTGGCTCACTGTAAGTTTGGTCTGTCAAACATGTACTCCAGATAGCAAGCTGCTGGCAGGCCAGTGGCGGACCATTAGTTGGCTCACTGTAAGTTTGGTCTGTCAAACATGTACTCCAGATAGCAAGCTGCTGGCAGGCCAGTGGTGGACCATTAGTTGGCTCACTGTAAGTTTGGTCTGTCAAACATGTACTCCAGATAGCAAGCTGCTGGCAGGCCAGTTGTGGACCATTAGATGGCTCACTGTAAGTTTGGTCAGGCAAACATGTACTCCAGATAGCAAGCTGCTGGCAGGCCAGTGGTGGACCACTGGCAGGCCAGTGGTGGACCATTAGTTGGCTCACTGTAAGTTTGGTCTGTCAAACATGTACTCCAGATAGCAAGCTGCTGGCAGGCCAGTGGCGGACCATTAGTTGGCTCACTGTAAGTTTGGTCTGTCAAACATGTACTCCAGATAGCAAGCTGCTGGCAGGCCAGTGGTGGACCATTAGTTGACCCACTGTAAGTTTGGTCTGTCAAACATGTACTCCAGATAGCAAGCTGCTGGCAGGCCAGAGGTGGACCATTAGTTGGCTCACTGTAAGTTTGGTCTGTCAAACATGTACTCCAGATAGCAAGCTGCTGGCAGGCCAGAGGTGGACCATTAGTTGGCTCACTGTAAGTTTGGTCTGTCAAACATGTACTCCAGATAGCAAGCTGCTGGCAGGCCAGTGGTGGACCATTAGTTGGCTCACTGTAAGTTTGGTCTGTCAAACATGTACTCCAGATAGCAAGCTGCTGGCAGGCCAGTGGCGGACCATTAGTTGGCTCACTGTAAGTTTGGTCTGTCAAACATGTACTCCAGATAGCAAGCTGCTGGCAGGCCAGTGGCGGACCATTAGTTGGCTCACTGTAAGTTTGGTCTGTCAAACATGTACTCCAGATAGCAAGCTGCTGGCAGGCCAGAGGTGGACCATTAGTTGGCTCACTGTAAGTTTGGTCTGTCAAACATGTACTCCAGATAGCAAGCTGCTGGCAGGCCAGTGGTGGACCATTAGTTGGCTCACTGTAAGTTTGGTCTGTCAAACATGTACTCCAGAGAGCAAGCTGCTGGCAGGCCAGTGGTGGACCATTAGTTGGCTCACTGTAAGTTTGGTCTGGCAAACCACATTGGCTTATTGATGGCTAGTCAATGCTTTTGGCTATCAGCAGTCATTTAGTCTTTAACCAAACTAGTCCTCATTCAATTCCTGATAAAATGGTAATTAACTGGGACCAGACTGGTGTATCACTCCTTTCTGTGGGTGACTGGACCATGGAAGAGAGAGGTGCTAAACAGGTGACAATATTGGATGTTGACGACAAACAACAGATTACTGTTTTGTTAGCAAGCACCAAAAGCAGAGACATGTTATCACCTCTAGTAATCTACGTCAGAAAAACAGACCCATGTCATCCAAACATAAATTTTCCCACTGACTGGGATGTCACCCACACAGAAACTCATTGGAGTAACGAATCGAGCATGCTGCAGTACATCGAGAATGTCATCAACCCGTATGTGACCTCTACCCGCAAACAACTTGGGCTGCCACGTGATTAAAAAACTTTGTGTCTTTTTGATGTTTTCAAAGTTCACAGAACCGAGAATGTTCACAAATTGTTGACCAAAAAAACATATCACCTCCTGCCAGCTGTACTGATCAACTTCAGTCATTAATTCAATGGTGAATATTTTTTTTAAAGATGAACTGAAACAGTGTTTCCATGTGAAGTGATGAAAAAATGCATGAAATAACATGACGAAGCAATGAAGACAGTGTTTTGTTTTGTGTTTTTGTCATAAATTTAAATATTAAAAGTGATTTGGTTATTTGGGGGTTTCTTTGATCACGTGTCATCCATGTCCATTTGCATGTTGCTGAATGGTAGTTGCAAGTTGTCATTATCAGGTCATCTACAACAATTAACTGGTCAAAATCTGTTGGGTATAATTTTTCACGGGATCCTAAAATTTGCATTAAATGTCTTTGCGTGAATAGCGTGAAAATTAAGTTCCTTTTATTTTACAGTATGTTGAAAACTAACTGGTAGGCCTGCTCATAGGGTAAGTTTGTCCTAGGTATGTCAAGAATCATGCCTCATGTGTTATATTAATTTGTCGAAACCAGTCATTTAATCACATTGCTAAAATGGTTTAGTCATTTGCTTTTAATTGTTGATTAATAAATGCTGAAATTCACAGCTGACACCACATTATTAAAAGAGAAAATTAAACTTATACAGAAATATTTGTGTAAAAATTATTCTTACCTCTGGTACCACCCTGAAAATTTAACATCAAACATTTACTTATTAATAAATTAGAATCAAACATGTGACAAATAACATGTAATAGCAGATACATATAATACTCACAGGATATTAAGTGAGTTTTCAAGTGAATTAATTATTTGAAATGAAATAGCAGCAAGTTTAGTATCCTAATTGTGTTTTTAACAGTGTTGTCCAGTAAAATAAGGAATGAAAATTGATAGAATGTGATGTCATGATAGTGGGACATAGAGAGGAGAGAGAGAGAGAGAGAGAGAGAGAGAGAGAGAGAGAGAGAGAGAGAGAGAGAGAGAGAGAGAGAGAGCAAGAGAGAGCGAGAGCGAGAGAGATATAGCAAGAGCGAGCTAGCAAGAGAGAGAGAGAGAGAGAGAGAGAGAGAGAGAGAGAGAGAGAGAGAGAGAGAGAGAGAGAGAGAGAGAGAGAGAGAGAGAGAAAGAGAGAGAGAGTTGTTATTTATACTGTATATATAATGTTTGTGGGTGTGCATGTCTTCTGTTTCCACCCTGCACAGAGGGTGGCCTGGCCTTTGTAACTAGGAATGGTGACATTAAAACAAACATTTAAAAAAAAAAAATCTACTTACCAGTAACTGCTGCACAATTCCCTTCTTCGGTGGCACGGTCTGCCCACCACTCCCATGCTGCATCTGAACATTGTTGTACTGGTTTATGTTATATGCGACATGCTGTGGTCCCGCCGACTTCATGCTCCTCCTGCTACGCACACTCCCCCCTGCATGCTGCACGCCAATGTTGGGAGCAAGCCAAGACTGCTCTACGATTCTTGGTCCATGGAATCCCCAGGTCTGTGGTTGTCGGCCACCGTCACACTTGATTCTCACTCCATCAGTGCCCTTTGTCTGCTGTCCAGACTTAGCTGGAGCAGAGTTTATGACCTGCACCCCAGGATTACCTTGACCTCTGGGTCCAGCTGGGTTCATGACCTGCACGCCAGAATGACCTTGACCACTAGCTGCAGCTGGGTTCATGACCTGGACACCAGAATGGCCTTGACCTCTGGCTGCAGTTGGGTTCATAACCTGCACCCCAGGAGGACCTTGACCTTTGGTTGAAGCTGGGTTCATGACCTGCACACCGGAATGGCCTTGACCTTTAGCAGCAGCTAAGTTCAAAACCTGCACCCCAGAATGGCCCGTTGCAGGTGGTGGTGGAGCCAAGTTCTTGGCATTAGGTTTGGAATGAGCTGGATGAATTTCTATAAAATAAAAAGAAAACCTGTATTATTTCTAAAGAGGTGATGGTGATACAGTATCATATCATGATATAAGTCCACGATATGATGCATCGATTTACGACAGCTATACATGTACACTGTACATATAAAATTTTACTGTCATAAAGTTATTCGGTTATACTAGAGCACATTGATTTATTAATCATCGGCTATTGGATGTCAAACATATGGTCATTTTAAGTCATAGAGAGGAAACCTGATAAAAAAAATTATTAGTAGCAAGAGACAGGATAGCACATACCACAACCTTTGATATACCAGTCGTGGTGTACTGGCTGGAACAAGAAATAACCCTATGTGCCCACCGACAGGGATCGATCCTAGACCAACCGTGCATCAAGTGAGTGCTTTACTACTGGGCTATGTCCCACCCCCTCTGTTTTGAATAATATGAATTCTACAAACCACTACAAACATCAGGATGACCAGAAACACATTGGGTTTTTTAAAACTGGTAACTTTAAGGAGCGTTCTAATTAAGCGGTGTTCTCATTATGCGATCAGTCGCACCGACTTGTCATATGCGATCAAATCGTACCATGAAAACACCTAAATCAGAACAACTTTAGTCTTACACATCAAGTTGTGTCGGAATCGTACCGTGAAAACACCTAAATCGGAATGACTTTAATCTTACACATCAAGTTGTGTCGGAATCGTACCGTGAAAACACCTAAATCGGAATGACTTTAATCTTACACATCAAGTTGTGTCGGAATCGTACCGTGAAAACACCTAAATCGGAACGACTTTAGTCTTACACATCAAGTCGTGTCGGAATCGTACCGTGAAAACACCTAAATCGGAATGACTTTAGTCTTACACATCAAGTCGTGTCGGAATCGTACCGTGAAAACACCTAAATCGGAATGACTTTAATCTTACACATCAAGTCGTGTCGGAATCGTACCGTGAAAACACCTAAATCGGAATGACTTTAGTCTTACACATCAAGTCGTGTCGGAATCGTACCGTGAAAACACCTAAATCGGAATGACTTTAGTCTTACACATCAAGTCGTGTCGGAATCGTACCGTGAAAACACATAAATCGGAATGACTTTAGTCTTACACATCAAGTCGTGTCGGAATCGTACCGTGAAAACACATAAATCGGAATGTCTTTAGTCTTACACATCAAGTCGTGTCGGAATCGTACCGTGAAAACACCTAAATCGGAATGTCTTTAGTCTTACACATCAAGTCGTGTCGGAATCGTACCGTGAAAACACCTAAATCGGAATGACTTTAATCTTACACATCAAGTCGTGTCGGAATCGTACCGTGAAAACACCTAAATCGGAATGACTTTAGTCTTACACATCAAGTCGTGTCGGAATCGTACCGATTAGAACATGTCCTATTTTTCACGAAAAGCTTGGTCTGATGTCATGAAATCTTATGACGTAACATCTTCCCAAACATACGATTGGAGTCACTACGACAAATCGCATGAGATTAGTCACACAGACTTGCTGCATACGATCAAATCGTACTGTGAGAACAGCTAAATCAGAATAACATCAGTCTTATACGACAGGTCAATTAGAACACGTCCTATTTGTCATGTCAAATTGCATGCAACAAGTTGGTGCAACAAATTGTATAATGAGAACAGTGCTAAACCAAAACACTGTAAGAAAATATAATTTAATAGAAAAAATAACTGCAATTGCCAAAATATATTTTATACTGCCTAATAACTAGAATAATAACTAGTCTCTATTGTCAGGTATTGTGATATGTATCACAATATACCCGCATCATTACACCTCTTGCATTTTTTTTTTTTTTTTCCATTTTTTTTTATTGTCCCCAGACAGTGCCAGGGTTGGGGAGCCCTGATACACCGCCTTACGATTTATCTTAAAAGTAATATACATCCATACATACATACACATGGATGCACGCACGTATGCACGCACACACGTACGCACTCACATTACATTCTATTCTGATGTATGCAGGTACAAATCAAAATAAAATAGTACTTCCTTTTATGCATGCCTTGTGGTCCAGGATTTTTTTTTAAAAGGGTAAGAACAAGAGAAGAAGAAGAAAAAGAAGAACACAAACAGGAAGAATAAGAAAAAGAAGAAGAAGAGGAGGAAGAAAAACCTAAGTTGATGGTAAGTAATGAAGCAGAATTAAACTGATGATAATAACAGGAACAGCAGTCGAGCCTGTGTTGGAATGTTATATGAACATGCTATCACAAAATTATTTTCCTTGCATTATTTACCACAAGTGTCCTGGATTAACAGTGCTAATGTAATATGAACAAAAAGGCCATGAATGTACTCTAAAAAAGTTTTGTCTTATTTTGAACGACACAACTACAGCATATTGATTAATGAATCATCAGCTATTGGAAGGAAAGAAGGAAATGTTTTATTTAACAATGCACTCAACACATTTTATTTACAGTTATATGTAGCATCAGACATATGGTTAAGGACCACACAGATATTGAGAGAGGAAAACCCACTGTCACCACTGCATGGACTACTCTTTTTCGATTAGCAACAAGGGATCTTTTATATGCACCATCCCACAGACAGGATAGTACATACCACGGGCTTTGTTACGCCAGCTGTAGAGCACTGGCCGAAATGAGAAATAGCCCACCACCGACGGGGATTGATCCTAGACCAACCACGCATCAAGTGAGCTCTTTACCACTGGGCTACGTGCCACCCACCCCCACTCCAAGCTATTGGATGTCAACATGTAATAACTGTTACACACAGTCTTCAGAAGATCTTTTATAAGCACTTTCTAACAGGACAGCACATACCATATGGCTTTTGATATACTAGTCATGGTGTATTAGTTGAGACAGAAAAAAGCACAATGCAAAGAAGTCTTATAACACAGGCACTTAAGGCATGTTTTCCACCGAGTGAGCTAGAGCACTTTTCTTAAAACATTCAAAATCGTATTTCTACACAAAGCAGAGCCTAAAGGGTGTAATAACAAGGTTATGACTGCTCCCATATATGTCTGTAAGACACCACCTGTAGATCTATATATTCACAAAATGGAACTTATATGATCTGCAGTACCAGCTATTAAAGATGTTAAAGGTGCACACCCTAGTTTCAGCCCATAAAAATGAACACTAAGTTTAGTTAATCTACAAACCTGCAACACACATTTAGATACGGTTATAACAGAGGGAAGCTGGGATGTTTAAACAGGGGAATACCATCAAAAATAACTTGAGCTTGTCTCATTAACCATTACTTCTTAGACGAACGTGCATTTTTAATATACAAAAGTTTTATAGGTCTTGAAACAAGTTAACATGGAGATGATATTTTGAAATTCATCCTTCTATTTGACAATATGATGCTAATATTAAGGCATCTGGAAAAAGGTTGTACTCTGAAATAGTGGGCAATAAAAGGTGATGTTCTGGACCAGTGTGTGCAAAAGGTATTTACATTGCAAACATAAGGCTAATCTTACAATCTTACAGGGTTTCTGACTATATAATTATTATTATACAATCTTAAACTAGGGTTTCTTACTACATTGTCATTGCCTATTGTCATACAATATCACAGGGTTTCAGACTATAGGTATATTGTTATACAATCTTACAGGGTTTGTGACTATATACCTATTGATATACAATCGTACAGGGTTTGTGACTATATACCTATTGTTATACAATCTTACAGGGTTTGTGACTATATACCTATTGTTATACAATCTTAAAGGGTTTCTTACTACATTGTCATTGCCTATTGTCATACGATATCACAGGGTTTCAGACTATAGGTATATTGTTATACAATCTTACAGGGTTTGTGACTATATACCTATTGTTATACAATCTTAAAGGGTCTCTTACTACATATACCTATTGTTATACAATCTCACAAGGTTTTGGACTATATGCCTATTGTCATACGATATCACAGGGTTTATTTTATACAATCATACAGGGTTTCTGACTACTGGCTTATTGTTATATAATCATACAGGGTTTCTGACTATAGCTCTATTGTCATATAATATCACAGTGTTTCTGACTATAGGTCTATTGTCAATTAATATCACAGTGTTTCTGACTATAGGTCTATTGTCATATAATATCAGTGTTTCTGACTATAGGTATATTGTCATATATTATCACAGTGTTTCCGACTATGGGTCTATTGTTATATAATATCACAGTGTTTCTGTCTATGGGTCTATTGTCATATAATATCACAGTGTTTCTGACTATGGGTCTATTGTTATACAGTCTTACATGGTCTCTGACAATGGGTCTACCATGATCCAATCTTAATTACAGGGTTTCTGAATATGGGTCTATTGTTATATAATCTCACAGGATTTCTGACTATGGGTCTATTGTTATATAATAACACACAGATTCTGACTATAACAGTTACACAAACCTTGTGGATCATAACGTCTGTCTGGTAGAACCGGAGCATCATCCTAGAAAAAAATAATATATATTTACATCTTTTGTTTATTTCACAGAAAATTTTAAATATTTGTAAATTTAGAAATATATGAACTCAAAATATTCATAAATAATGTCTGACACATCAGCTAACATCACAAAATATTCAGATTACAGATTAAGAATCAATATTTTATGTGGACAAACAGCTATTTGCTAATATATGGGATTTGAATCAAGCTTAATAACAAGCTTATAAATTACACTTTATGACAGAAAAGTTAAAGTTTGTTTTGTTTAATGACACCACTAGAGCACATTGATTTATTAATCATCAGCAACTGGATGTTGAACATTTGGACAGAGGAAACCCACAATTTGTTTTTATTAGCAGCAATGCCATGGAGATTGCTGTGGAGAATGCCATGGAGATTGCTGTGGAGAATGCCATGGAGATTGCGTTGGAGATTGCTGTGGAGGTTTTAGTTCTCCACGGCACTTTTTCGCCTTGGACTATTCAGGGGTTTTTTTCAATGGCATATTTTTTTGCCATGGACATTTTCTTAAAGGGACACACCCTAGTTACGGCTAGTTGTTAACCATTACGGCGTTGTTTTTCGCTATTAAACCATTTTTTCACAAACAAAATTGCACTTTACTTACCGTTTATTATTTAGAATATACATTTCCATTCACCTGAAGTGTTTTTTGGTAATCCTGGTAATCCTGGTGTTTGTAATACCACAAAATACATTTTTCGTATTTCTTGAAAACGGACGCACGTTTGAGAAAAAACCGTTGAGCAGACAAGGTCTAATCTATTTTTAGAGGGGATATTTCCATTTCAATGTCACAGACATTGGTATACCACGTGACCGTTATCATTTTGGTTCGGTTTGTTTTCTCGTGCACGGTTCGCGCAATCAACATCCGATTTGTTGTTGTTCATTTGTGAGATTTTTCTTCACAGTTCGTGAACATTTTCAGTAACAATAAAGTTCAGACAAGTAAGTGTCTCAATACAAAACGTTACAAACCCTTAAAACCAATAATTTTGCTAAGTCTTACGATATCTGGAGACGGGATACAACCAGGACAGAACAGTTGGAACATGTCCAGGAGAGGTGAAAGAAACACACCCCAAGTCTGTGAAATTTGTCGTGACGTAGGCATTGTTGTGCTTCGAGCGACATCTACCGGTGACATCAAAATACTAACTTTCAAAATTATTTCAAGCAATTGGGACATGGGGATTCCCATGGTATTTATCGATATAAAACCTGCTTTTTCACTCCATTTGATAAAAACGTGATCTAAGTGTGTTACAGGTTTGTAGATTAACCAGATTATAATTTATTTTCGCTGGATGGAACTAGGGTGTGCGGCTTTAATTGCAGGGGTTGATCTCTGGTGTGGTTAGAGATATCGACAAACCCACTCACCTCTGGTGTGGTTAGAGATATCGACAAACCCACTCACCTCTGGTGTGGTTAGAGATATTGACAAATCTACTCACCTCTGGTGCGGTTAGAGATATCGACAAATCCACTCACCTCTGGCGCAGTTAGAGATATCGACAAACCCACTGACCTCTGGCGTGGTTAGAGATATTGACAAATCTACTCACCTCTGGTGCGGTTAGAGATATCGACAAATCCACTCACCTCTGGCGCAGTTAGAGATATCGACAAACCCACTGACCTCTGGCGTGGTTAGAGATATCGACAAATCTACTCACCTCTGGTGCGGTTAGAGATATCGACAAATCCACTCACCTCTGGCGCAGTTAGAGATATCGACAAACCCACTCACCTCTGGTGGTTAGAGATATCGACAAATCTACTCACCTCTGGTGCGGTTAGAGATATCAACAAACCCACTCACCTCTGGCGCGGTTAGAGATATCGACAAATCCACTCACCTCTGGCGCAGTTAGAGATATTGACAAACCCACTGACCTCTGGCGTGGTTAGAGATATTGACAAACCCACTTACCTCTGGTGTGATTACTGGTCGAGAAGCAGGGATTGATGTTTTAGATTCAGCTGAAACAAAAAGGAAAGCAATGTTTCAATCTCGGCACCTTGTTTAATTTGTACATGCACTTTGAAATCCTTTATTTTCGTGGGATTAAATGTTTTGTGCACACACAAAAAAAGAGAGCACATTTCATTGGGTACTAAATGTGGAAAAGATAGTTATCACAAATTCTATATGTGGAAAAGATAGTTATCACAAATTCTATACGTGGAAAAGATAGTTATCACAAATTCTATATGTGGAAAAGATAGTTATCACAAATTCTATATGTGGAAAAGATAGTTATCACAAATTCATGCTATATGTATACATGCATTATGGACCCAAACAAAATGCAAAGTCTGTAAATGGTTGAAATTTGACAAGATGATAATATGAACATAATTGTGCAAATCATCTCATAATGTTTATGAATAACCAATAAATAATTTCTTCCAAACGATATGACTCTCCCTTCATTATCATCAAACAATACATTCACAGGAACTTTTTTCCATGAATATATATTTATACTCTTCACCCTTACGCAGGCCCATAGGAATGACTTTGGGAGTGGGGAGGGGGCACTGACGGATCATGTACAAACTCTCTATCAGATTTTGGTTACAATGGCAAACATTAATGTGATATAAAAAAAAGGCTAAACAAGTGAGGGGCACATGTCCCCCTGCCCCCCCCCCCCACCCCTCCAGTTCCTATGGGCCTGCTACATGTATAATCAGCATAATCAGTGTTGGCCAGGAAAGGAGTGATCACTCAGGCTCTCCCCCCCCCCCCCCCCCCCACACACTCGCCAGGAAAGTTTCAGGGAAGCAGCTAACCGATCACATTGGAATAAAAATTCTCAATGAATTTCATTTGAAACTTCTTGTGATTACACATCTAGCATCATTTCAGAAGAGTGATCTTCAATTTGCCTTGATTTCGCTCATTGCAAATACAGAATAATTGTGATGACCAATTAAAGCAAAGTCATACTAGCAGATTATAACTTGACATCACACCTGCATGTAAGGCTACATTACAAAATCACTCACTTGACCTCTAGGTCAGTGGTCACTGTACAATGTATACTAGCAGATTATGACTTGACATCACACCTGCATGTAAGGCTACATTACAAAATCGCTCACTTGACCTCTAGGTCAGTGGTCACTGTACAATGTAGCAGATTATAACTTGACGTCACACCTGCATGTAAGGCTACATTACAAAATCGCTCACTTGACCTCTAGGTCAGTGGTCACTGTACAATGTAGCAGATTATAACTTGACGTCACACCTGCATGTAAGGCTACATTACAAAATCGCTCACTTGACCTCTAGGTCAGTGGTCACTGTACAATGTAGCAGATTATAAATTGACATCACACCTGCATGTAAGGCTACATTACAAAATCGCTCACTTGACCTCTAGGTCAGTGGTCATTGTACAATGTAGCTGAAATAACAGAAATAACAGCTTTTCCCCTTAATTGTTATGGACTACAGGATAAATATAATAACTAAAGTACTAATCAAAATTATACCCATATGATTTTCCAGTCTTATTTATTAGTTATGAAAATCCCTGGAATAAAAACCATAAAAATATGTCGGCATTATCATGACCTGTTACGGTATTCAAACAACCGGTACAAAAAATGACAATAAATGATCTGTTATAGATAGAAATATGAGATGTATTTACAATTTTACTGCTAAACATATGTAATTTAAAACAGATTATAACACCCTGGTTGATACTGATTACACCTGCTAAGTTTAGTACTTGTGATTTCACCTGTAATCAATATCAACCAGGATGTTATAGTCTGTTTCAAATTACATATGTTTAGCAGTAAAATTGTAAATACATCTCATATTTCTATCTATAACAGGTCATTTATTGTCATTTTTTGTACCGGCTGTTTGAATACCGTAACAGGTCATGATAATACCGACACATTTTTATGGTTTTTATTCCAGGGATTTTCATAACTAATAAATAAGACTGGAAAATCACATGGGTATAATTTTGATTAGTACTTTAGTTATGGAAGTAGGACACCGGCTTTATCCTGTTCAGTTGGAACCTTCACAGGATAAAGTCAATATCCTACATCATTAACTAATTATTCTCTATTTAAAAACTGAACTGCTGACAATTAACCTCTCACAAAATACTAGTAGACAAAAGTCTGATGGATTCTTGGACTCATTTAACAAGGACCTTCATTGTGATATGTTGTACTATCTATTATACAGGTCACTAATACTACCAAAACTATCAGGACAGGCATACATATCTTCCCCATAAATCACACATAAATCAAATCTATTATTTATTTTTAAAATAACTGAACACATTAAAATAAACATAAAATTCAGGAACATACCGAGTGATGTGATTTTCTAAAACAATATTTATTTCCACTAATCTGGGTTTTTTAATCCTCTAGCCATGGGATCAGTGATTTTAAAAATTTACTAGCCACAATTAAAACTTCCCTAGTCCTACTTTACTTTAAGTTAATACAATTTTACTAAATAATAGTAATAATCAGATATGTCACCTAAAGAGGGAGACAGAGCTTAAAAACACTAACATTGGGGGTTGGGGTTGGGATTGGGGTGGGGTCAGGATATTCATATTTACAAAATAGACTTTTGACCAAAACAAATTTCACTAGCCGTCAGGCATAGCAATAGTAGTTATTTACTAGCCCACCAATGAATATCACTAGCCATAGGAGTGGGGCTACCATAATCTAGAAGCCCTGGGTTTGGTATTCATCAACACACAAATTTCACTAGCCATCAGGCATGGCAATAGTAGTTATTTACTAGCCCACCAATGAATATCACTAGCCATAGGAGTGGGGCTACCATAATCTAGAAGCCCTGGATTTGGTATTCATCAACACACAAATTCCTATATTAAGGTATATCTTTACCTTTGACAGACACACATATTTTTTAATTAAAGATGACAAAAATTGTATGGTTAACAAGAAGGATAGACAGAAAGAAAGAAAAGACAAAAGGAAAAAGAAGAAAGGAAGATAGAAAGAAGAGCAAGCAGTTTAAATAATGAATGGTTAATTAATCTCAAAATGCTTACTACTAATAAAGAAGTTCTGAACAGATCTACATACAGAAAGGTTTTCTTGGACACTAAGGTTAGCGTCACCAAATAGTAAAATATGGCAGCTAATCTGTCACTGTCACTTCATGCTATACATGCTTACAACAAGAGTACTGAGACAGCAGACCACCAACCCCAAATATAGTTATAATGAATGAATGAATGAATGAATGAATGAACGAACAAACGGACGGACGGACAAATGAACGAACGAACGAAGAATGAATGAATGAATGAATGTTTAACAATACCTTAACATGAAAAATATATCGGCTATTGGGTGTCAAACAATGGTAAATATATAAATAAACTGCTGATTAAAATCAAAATAAAAATTCTCGAGTTAAATGAAAACACAGTGTAAAGAGCTGTTGAAAAATATACATTTTATCACATGTGTGTAATATATTAAAATTTTGAATAAAAATTAGATGTTGTTGATTTGTTATGATTAGCTTAGGAGTCAGTGTTAGGGTTAGGGATAAAATGAAATATCAGAAACGTGTGTTCATTCTCATTAGTTATCAGTTAAAGATCACAACCCTTGCAAATTCAACAAAATATGTGTCATGTATTGTGTTAATTGCAAACATAATCATAACATGACACAATGCATTGCACTCTAGTACCCATAGGACAATCAGTCCCAACATGTTGTTTGTGATGTATAGTCAGACATTGTTATACTTATAGTCTATTTTGGTAGTTAGATACATGTAACATGATTATAATGTTATAGTAAATTGTGGCAGTTATATACATGATCAGAATTCATTATAGTTTATGGTGGTAGTTATAAAACATGATTAGAATTTGTTAGAGTATTATTGTGGTAGTTACATATATGATTAGAATTCATTATAGTTTATGGTGGTAGTTATAAAACATGATTAGAATTTGTTAGAGTATTATTGTGGTAGTTACATATATGATTAGAATTCATTATAGTTTATTGAGGTAGTTATAAAACATGATTAGAATTTGTTAGAGTATTATTATGGTAGTTATAAAACATGATTAGAATTCATTATAGTTTATTGAGGTAGTTATAAAACATGATTAGAATTCATTATAGTTTATTGAGGTAGTTATAAAACATGATTAGAATTCATTATAGTTTACTGTGGTATCAGTAGTTATAAAACGAGTAGAATTTGTTACAATTTATTGTGGTAATTAAAAAATGTAATCAGAATGTGTTATACTGTAATGTGGTGATTAGGCATACTGTAAAACATTGTTTGTTTCTGGTTACTCAACCCTAATTGTGACCTTCTGATCCTATTTTAAACAATAATTAGCAAGAAAATTATACAAAACAATCACTTGGTGTTTTGGTAATCAGTTCTCTTTACCATATAATAACATTAACTGTTAAAGATTATTTTATTTAATGACAACAATAAGCAGAGCTGCTGAAAGTACTCGCCCACTCGCCAAATGTGAGTAAAAATTCTGACAGACGAGTTACAAAATGCAACTACCAGCCCAACGGTCTACCTGTCTTTTTGATTTTGTTTGCCACGTGATGTTGGTCACTTACCAAATGTTCTTAATAATGTTTTGTCAATATATCTCTCTATAAATAATTTAAGTGAAGACACTGTATATTATAATATTGTTAATAATATACTACCGACAAAAAATAAGGGAACGACTGATGTGAATGTAACTATCGGTGACATACACTGTTACAATACAATGGCGTTGCATCTGAATGCTTCATCTGATCAAAATGAAATTTCACATCATGCATGAACAGCATGTGATGCACGTGCACACAAAAGATCACATGCATGTGCTTATCGTGGAACTCACAATCACCGATGCAAGTGAGGTAATCACATGCGTGAAAATGGTCCCAAGACAATACCTTAATGAAGAGACGAAATGGCGAATTGTCGGTATGATAGAGGGAGGTACGTCAATATGCCAAGTTGCCCGAATGTTTGGTAAATCAAAAAGTGTAATTTCTAGATTGTGGGATAAGTACCGTCAAACTGGTGGGGCTGCAACGAGACCTGGGGCGTGGCAGGCCTAAAAAGACGACACCTCGACAAAATCGTACCATAACATTAATTGCTCTATGCAATAGATTCAAATCAGCTACTGCTATCAACAGTGAATTCTGTACAATAACAGGAAGGCGAATTTCAACATCGACCGTCAAAAACAGAATCTACAAAGCCCGCCTGAAAGCGAGGCGTCCTCTGAAGGGTGTGACCTAACAGCTCACCATAGGCGGCAACGATTACGGTGGGCTAGGCAACACCAGGGACGGACTGTGCGACAATGGCGTTACACCATGTTTACAGACGAATCAAGGTTCTGCCTCAGATTCACAGCTGGCAGAAAACGTTGTTGGCGACGTAGCGGCAAGAGATATGCCCGGGCTACAATTCTAGACCATGATCGGTATGGGGGTGGTAGTGTCATGGTGTGGGGAGGGATCACACATGACAGGCGAACAGATTTGATTATTGTTAATTGAAATTTGACTAGCCAGAGATATCTGGACCAAATTTTACGTCCTGTCGTTGTTCCAGTGGCGAAAAATATTGGCAGAAATTTTTATTTCAAGACGACAATGCCAGACCACATCGCGCTCAGATAGTCACCGATTACCTATGACAACAAGGCATACCGACAATCGACTGGCCCACTAAGTCCCCTATAGAGCACCTTTGGGACGTTCTCGGGCGGAGAGTGTACACCAGGGACCCAGCACCTGCCAACGTGGCCCAGCTTGCAGTAGCCGTTCAGAACGAATGGTGGGCAATACCCAGGGCAACCATACATACATTAATCAACAGTATGCCATCAAGGTGTCGAGCATGCATCGCCCAAAATGGTGGACACACCAGATATTGATATACACGCCCCAAATTGGTTTTCCAGACGTTAATCGAAATAAAACATTCACTATCATTTCACCCATTTCCTTATTTTTTGTCGGTAGTATATATTGTTCTATAGACTGGTGGACTAATAGAAATGCTGGTGGGCTAATAAAGTTTAGTTGGTTCTGGTCCGGCGGGCTAGTTAAATATTTTCCATTTCTGTACCCCTGCTGAGCATGTTGATTTACTAATCATCAGCTACTGGACATCAAACATTTAGTCATTATAACATACAGTCAGAAAAAAACCTGCTACAGTTTTCCATTAGCAGCATAGGATCTTTTATATGCACTTTTCTACAAACAAGACAGCACATACCACAGCCTTTGATATAACAATCGTGGAGCTCTGGTTGGTTTGGGAATAACCCGTCAGAGAAGAAGGCCACTAATGGCCATCATTTGACCTAAGACCCCAGTCAGAGAAGAAGGCCACTGATGGCCATCATTTGACCACTGACAGCCATCATTTGACCTGAGAACCCAGTAAGAGAAGAAGGCCACTGAATTAAGGCCATCATTTGACCTGAGAACCCAGTAAGAGAAGAAGGCCACTGACGGCCATCATTTGACCTGAGAACCCAGTAAGAGAAGAAGGCCACTGAATTAAGGCCATCATTTGACCTGAGAACCCAGTAAGAGAAGAATGCCACTGACGGCCATCATTTGACCTGAGAACCCAGTAAGAGAAGAAGGCCACTGAATTAAGGCCATCATTTGACCTGAGAACCCAGTAAGAGAAGAATGCCACTGACGGCCATCATTTGACCTGAGAACCCAGTAAGAGAAGAAGGCCACTGAATTAAGGCCATCATTTGACCTGAGAACCCAGTAAGAGAAGAATGCCACTGACGGCCATCATTTGACCTGAGAACCCAGTAAGAGAAGAAGGCCACTGAATTAAGGCCATCATTTGACCTGAGAACCCAGTAAGAGAAGAATGCCACTGACGGCCATCATTTGACCTGAGAACCCAGTAAGAGAAGAAGGCCACTGAATTTAGGCCATCATTTGACCTGAGAACCCAGTAAGAGAAGAATGCCACTGACGGCCATTATTTGACCTGAGAACCCAGTAAGAGAAGAATGCCACTGACGGCCATCATTTGACCTGAGAACCCAGTAAGAGAAGAATGCCACTGACGGCCATCATTTGACCTAAGAACCTCAGACAAGTGCTCAATCAACTGAACTGTTACACAGCACGATCAGAATCTGCTATGGAGTACTGTATTAGCTACACAGCACAATCAGAATCTGTTATGGAGTACTGTATTAGCTACACAGCACGATCAGAATCTGTTATGGAGTACTGTATTAGCTACACAGCACGATCAGAATCTGCTATGGAGTACTGTATTAGCTACACAGCACGATCAGAATCTGTTATGGAGTACTGTATTAGCTACACAGCACGATCAGAATCTGTTATGGAGTACTGTATTAGCCACACAGCACCATCAGAATCTGTTATGGAGTACTGTATTAGCTACACAGCACGATCAGAATCTGTTATGGAGTACTGTATTAGCCACACAGCACCATCAGAATCTGTTATGGAGTACTGTATTAGCCACACTGCATGATCAGAATCTGTTATGGAGTACTGTATTAGCCACACAGCACGATCAGAATCTGTTATGGAGTACTGTATTAGCCACACTGCACGATCAGAATCTGTAAGAGTAAAAGTTTGCTTTGTTTAACAACACCACTGGAGCACACTGATTCATTAATCATCGGCTATTGGATGACAAACATATAGTCATTTTTGACACAGTCATAAAGAGGAAACCCGCTATATTGATTCATTAGTAGCAAGGGATCTTTTATATACACCATCCCACAGACAGGATAGCACATACCATGGCCTTTGATATACCAGTCATGGTGTACTGGCTGGAACGAGACATAGTCCAATGGGCCCACCGACAGTGGATCGATCCTAGACCGACTGCACATCAGGTGTGAGCTTTTACCACTGGGCTACGTCCCGCCCCAGAATCTGTGAGAGAAAACATGTTGTAATATATCATGTTGTAATATATCATGTTGTAATATATCATGTTGTAATATATCATCAGCAGATTTGCAAGTGTTCACTATCTTTGAAAATAGGAAGGAAGGAAGGAAATGATTTAGTTAACAACGCACTCAACACATTTTATTTACGGTTATATGGCATTGGACATATGGTTGAGGACCACACAGATATTGTGGGAGGAAACCCGCTGTCGCCACTTCATGGGCTACTCTTTTTCGATTAGCAGCAAGGGATCTTTTATATGCACCATCCCATAGACAGGATAGCACATACCACGGCCTTTGATGTTCCAGTCGTGGTGCACTGGCTGGAGCAAGAAATAGCCCAATGGGCCCACTGACAGGGATCGATGCCAAAACGACCGTGCATCAAGCGAGCGCTTTGAAAATAGGAGGCTGTCTGAGAAAAGTAGGTGGCTACATTTACTGAAAGCAAAGAGGTTTACACCTGTGAAACTGAATGATAGGCTGTAGTAGTAACAGCAGCAATAGCTGTCACAATTTGCCGCCTGCCATTTATTAATGAACAGACCGATTTTTACGTTTTCATAATCGGGGATTGTAAATAAATGAACCAAAAGAATGCAGCACTTGTCAGTCGGTGTCATCAAGCAATTAAGGATTTAGACAGGAAACAGATCAGTATCGCGTTACAATTTGCTACATACGATTCAGAAACTGTTAAACAATTATAAAACATAATTAAATAGTAGTTACTAATGTTCCCTGTTAGAGGAGAGTGTATATATATATACTCTTCAAAAAAAGAACCGCAAAAGGGTACAAATGGGTTATAACTCCGATTTTATGTTTCCTACCGGTTCATGCTTTGTGAATATAAGGTCATTGCATGTCCCAAACACATTCCCACGGTTACATTCGATAAAACGCAGCTACTGTACAATAAAGTTCCAAAATGTGAATATTCGCAAAAACGCAGCCACGTGCAAACCATGTCACCACTGCACGTGCGTTGTCTGCACGTGCAACATGAACACCGACAGTATAAAAGTGCAGGGTGTTCGCTTGCCTGGCCTCTGTATCTGGCCGACAGTTGACAATCCAGGACATGCCACGTCTCAGTGAACCGCAGAGAAACAATGCCATCGGCCGACTAGACGCAGGCGAATCCAGAACGGCCGTTGCCAGGGCATTCCATGTGTCCCCAAGCACCATCTCCAGACTGTGGGACCGTTACCAGCAACATGGATCAACACGTGACCTCCCTAGATCCGGTCGACCACGGGTCACTACCCCCGGGCAGGACCGCTACATCCGGGTACGCCACCTTCGGGAACGATTGACTACTGCCACCTCCACAGCCGCAGCAATACCAGGTTTGCGCAGGATATCCGACCAGACCATACGGAACCGCCTACGTGAGGTAGGAATTCGTGCCAGACGTCCAGTTCGAGGTGTCATCTTAACACCACAACACCGTCGACTTCGACTGCAGTGGTGCCAGATTCATCGACAATGGTCTCAACTGCGATGGAGACAGGTGTGGTTCAGTGACGAGTCCCGATTTCTGCTCCGACGTCATGATGGAAGATGTCGCGTGTATAGGCGTCGTGGTGAACGTTATGCGGCAAACTGCGTGCAGGAAGTGGACAGATTCGGCGGGGGTAGTGTCATGGTGTGGGCAGCCATCTCACACACTGGCAGAACTGACCTGGTCCACGTGCAGGGCAACCTGAATGCACAGGGCTACATTGACCAGATCCTCCGGCCACACATCGTTCCAGTTATGGCCAACGCCAACGCAGTGTTCCAACATGACAACGCCAGGCCTCACACAGCACGTCTCACAATGGCTTTCCTACAGAACAACAACATTAATGTCCTTCCTTGGCCATAGATATCCCCGGATTTGAACCCAATTGAGCATCTATGGGACGAGTTGGACCGACGCCTCCGACAGCGACAACCACAGCCCCAGACCCTGCCCGAGCTGGCAGCAGCCTTGCAGGCCGAGTGGGCCACCATCCCCCGGGACGTCATCCGTACTCTGGTTGCTTCAATGGGCAGGCGGTGCCAGGCAGTTGTCAACACACGCGGAGGCCACACCCGGTATTGACTCCAGATGACCTTGACCTTGGTGGTGTGTCCTATCACTTACTCACAATGGACTAGAGTGAATTGTGAACAATCCTGCAACATTTGGTAATTATCGGACTCACCATTCAATAATTAAATCAATTCTCCAAATGTTACGACAATGTGGTTTTGCGTTTCTTCTTTTGAAGAGTATATATATATATATATATATATATATATATATATATATATATATATATATATATATATATATATATATATATATATATATATAGGATAGGAATTAGGAATGATTTAGCAAGAAACCAAGAGAGATAAGCAGCATGCTCAGGGTAAGGTATAATGTTTTCCATTCCCAGTGTTACCGTTCTTAAAGTTACCTGCGGGGAGATTGTAATTTTCATAGCTGGTTGATGGCAAAATATGATTTTCATACAAGAATGAGTGCTGTGGACCAGAGTTACTTCCCATTTGTGATTCCACACAAACCGGTTCATCTTGATAATTAAAAATAATTTAAAATTGAATCAAATCCATAAAATTATTCAGATTAAAAGCACAAACCAGATGATCTCAATAATTAGAAACAATATAAAGTGTCAAATGTTTTTTACATTATTTATATTTAAATAATAAAAACCAAATGTTCTTAACAATTAAAAATAATTTAAATCTGAAACAAACTAAAAAATTTGAGAAGTAAAAACACAAACTAGATATTTATTATTTATTTTTTACATTTATTACTGACACATTAATAAAAACAATTTAAAATTCAAATCAATTCTACATTAATTTAATTAGAAGTACGTGAGACATTGAATCTATATTATTTATGCAATGGTAAAGTCTTGATGTTCTTACAAATATAAAAGTTGTATAGAAATTACAGTAACACTGTGAACAAATATGTCAGATCAGGAAGACTTTCTCCTTGACAAATGTATTTGTATTTCAGACAAAAAAATTAGCTCATGGGGCTATGGTACTCAACTTTACTTTTTATAAATCAAATCGACACGTTTGAAATGTTTGAAATGTCTTATTGTATTTTGTATAAGCCATCTTCTGATAACACGACCAGTCATTGGAATAGTCACTAAAAGCTAGCAAAAGGTCTCAGATTGGGTGTGAACTAAGCCAGTACTACAAGCTGACAACAAATACAGGCATTGAAATAAGCATAGTTAGTTTGTTTTTGTTCAACGACACCACTAGAGCACATTGTTTTATTTATCATCGGCTATTGGATGTCAAACATTTGGTAAATTTGACATTAGTCTCAGACAGAAAACCCGCTATATTTTTCCATTAGTAGCAAGGGATCTTTTATATACACCATCGCACAGACAGGGTAGCACATACCACAGACTTTGATATACCAGTTGTGGTGCACTGGCTGGAATTAGAAATAGCCCAATGGGCCCACCGATAAGGATCGATCCTAAACTGAACGTGCATCAGGCGAGTGCATTACCACTGGGCTATGTCCTGCCCATCAAAATAAGCATGGCGTGTTGTAACCCACGTACAGGTTACCATACACTATCAGCTTGGTAGCTACGTCCTGCCCATCAAAATAAGCATGGCGTGTTGTAACCCACGTACAGGTTACCATACACTATCAGCTTGGTAGCTATGTCCTGCCCATCAAAATAAGCATGGCGTGTTGTAACCCACGTACAGGTTACCATACACTATCAGCTTGGTAGCTACGTCCTGCCCATCAAAATAAGCATGGCGTGTTGTAACCCACGTACAGGTTACCATACACTATCAGCTTGGTAGCTACGTCCTGCCCATCAAAATAAGCATGGCGTGTTGTAACCCACGTACAGGTTACCATACACTATCAGCTTGGTAGCTACGTCCTGCCCATCAAAATAAGCATGGCGTGTTGTAACCCACGTACAGGTTACCATACACTATCAGCTTGGTAGCTACGTCCTGCCCATCAAAATAAGCATGGCGTGTTGTAACCCACGTACAGGTTACCATACACTATCAGCTTGGTAGCTACGTCCTGCCCATCAAAATAAGCATGGCGTGTTGTAACCCACGTACAGGTTACCATACACTATCAGCTTGGTAGCTACGTCCTGCCCATCAAAATAAGCATGGCGTGTTGTAACCCACGTACAGGTTACCATACACTATCAGCTTGGTAGCTACGTCCTGCCCATCAAAATAAGCATGGCGTGTTGTAACCCACGTACAGGTTACCATACACTATCAGCTTGGTAGCTACGTCCTGCCCATCAAAATAAGCATGGCGTGTTGTAACCCACGTACAGGTTACCATACACTATCAGCTTGGTAGCTACGTCCTGCCCATCAAAATAAGCATGGCGTGTTGTAACCCACGTACAGGTTACCATACACTATCAGCTTGGTAGCTACGTCCTGCCCATCAAAATAAGCATGGCGTGTTGTAACCCACGTACAGGTTACCATACACTATCAGCTTGGTAGCTACGTCCTGCCCATCAAAATAAGCATGGCGTGTTGTAACCCACGTACAGGTTACCATACACTATCAGCTTGGTAGCTACGTCCTGCCCATCAAAATAAGCATGGCGTGTTGTAACCCACGTACAGGTTACCATACACTATCAGCTTGGTAGCTACGTCCTGCCCATCAAAATAAGCATGGCGTGTTGTAACCCACGTACAGGTTACCATACACTATCAGCTTGGTAGCTACGTCCTGCCCATCAAAATAAGCATGGCTTGTTGTAACCCACGTACAGGTTACCATACACTATCAGCTTGGTAGCTACGTCCTGCCCATCAAAATAAGCATGGCGTGTTGTAACCCACGTACAGGTTACCATACACTATCAGCTTGGTAGCTACGTCCTGCCCATCAAAATAAGCATGGCGTGTTGTAACCCACGTACAGGTTACCATACACTATCAGCTTGGTAGCTACGTCCTGCCCATCAAAATAAGCATGGCGTGTTGTAACCCACGTACAGGTTACCATACACTATCAGCTTGGTAGCTACGTCCTGCCCATCAAAATAAGCATGGCGTGTTGTAACCCACGTACAGGTTACCATACACTATCAGCTTGGTAGCTACGTCCTGCCCATCAAAATAAGCATGGCGTGTTGTAACCCACGTACAGGTTACCATACACTATCAGCTTGGTAGCTACGTCCTGCCCATCAAAATAAGCATGGCGTGTTGTAACCCACGTACAGGTTACCATACACTATCAGCTTGGTAGCTACGTCCTGCCCATCAAAATAAGCATGGCGTGTTGTAACCCACGTACAGGTTACCATACACTATCAGCTTGGTAGCTACGTCCTGCCCATCAAAATAAGCATGGCGTGTTGTAACCCACGTACAGGTTACCATACACTATCAGCTTGGTAGCTACGTCCTGCCCATCAAAATAAGCATGGCGTGTTGTAACCCACGTACAGGTTACCATACACTATCAGCTTGGTAGCTACGTCCTGCCCATCAAAATAAGCATGGCGTGTTGTAACCCACGTACAGGTTACCATACACTATCAGCTTGGTAGCTACGTCCTGCCCATCAAAATAAGCATGGCGTGTTGTAACCCACGTACAGGTTACCATACACTATCAGCTTGGTAGCTACGTCCTGCCCATCAAAATAAGCATGGCGTGTTGTAACCCACGTACAGGTTACCATACACTATCAGCTTGGTAGCTACGTCCTGCCCATCAAAATAAGCATGGCGTGTTGTAACCCACGTACAGGTTACCATACACTATCAGCTTGGTAGCTACGTCCTGCCCATCAAAATAAGCATGGCGTGTTGTAACCCACGTACAGGTTACCATACACTATCAGCTTGGTAGCTACGTCCTGCCCATCAAAATAAGCATGGCGTGTTGTAACCCACGTACAGGTTACCATACACTATCAGCTTGGTAGCCTGAAGGTTATGACACATTAATAAAGTTTACAATTCTCATTGTTGTTTCTAAAAAATTGCTTCAGAGACACTGATATTTTTTAATCATTCGTATCACTGTTCTTATACTGATTATCATACTTGTATGTGCATTTTATGTTGGAATAACTTTCAAGCTATACAAAATTTATGTGGTGTAGTTTCTGTTAAATACAATTTTATTGAGCACGAATTAACGTTTTTGACGTTCTTGGCAGTGCTAATCCTGAACCTGAACAACATTCTCAACTTATTTCAATGCCTGCATGTAACTTTGAAGGATCAGAGTTTGAGTTTTAGAAGTCTTTTTCATTGAGTTTTAACTGTGATTTGGTCTCATCAGATGCACAAAATTGAAGTTATCAAAACATTAAAATTTAAACTACTGAAGGTTCAGCTGCAGAATTATATATATAGTGATTGAATATCTACAATACATTTACTAAAATATAGGAAAAGATACAGGCATACAGTTTTTTTTCTAAACTAAAACTAACTACAAAATAACTATGTATACAATAACTACAAAATACTTCAAGTGGAAAATTATATTCTGAGTATTTATCAATTCTGAAATTTTATCTTTTCAATAGTCATGATAATTTTCTTATAAAAAATCTAATTTAAAAAATTTAGTTTTATGATATTGTGCAAAATCTGCATTTTAGCATGACCACGAACTACAAACATTTTCCACAAGACTGTAACAGTGTGAGTCTTTGTTTCCTTATTGGGGTCATGTTTTTACAAATACCTTTCATTTTAAAATCCACCGGAGCATATTCTTCTTCTGCCACTGCAGTGCTGCCCCCTGGTGGTGTTTGTTGAACTTTGTTCTGCTCCACCTTGGAATAAACATTGTCACCAATGAAAGCCGCTGATTGGCTGGCTGTAGCTCCATTAGGAACATGTTTCGTAGTGCCAGTCTGTGAATGGTCAGTCTTGGTTGCCATGGCACCAGCTGGCTGAGAATCAGACATTTTGTTTTTCTGAGTTTCAACTGGGTGTGGTTTATTCTTCACGATTTCAGCTCTTGTAGTGTTGACATTTTTTATTACAGTTTTAAAACCTGCCCCGTTAACTTTGGGTGCAACATTCTCATAAGAATGTTTCGTGGGAGCATTTTGTCCAGAAGTTGAAACTAGACTTTTGCTGTCATCTTTCGTAATTGTCTGTCTTTCCACAATTTCTGGCTTCCGTTTAATAATTGGCTTCTCTGCCATGATTACAGGTTTCTGCTTGGTTGTGTCTGCACTACTGATACCAATGTCTTGATACAAATCCTCAGTCAGGTCTGTAAAATAAATAAATAAATAACATTTCAATAAAAAAGAAAATCTTTATCAATAAATATCTTTGCAGATCAATATCCAGATTCTGCAAGAATTAACCCTAAATGGTAACCAAAGGTAACTGATATGTCACTATAAGCAGGGTATGAATAGAAAGATCTTAAAACAAAAAAACAAAAACAATTAAAACAAAATTAATTAATTAAAAAAATTTAATAAATAAAAAAAAAATAAAAAAATAAATAAAACAGAATATCATTATCAATAAATTTGTTTGCAGATTAACACCTGGTATTTACCAGAATTTAAGGCTTAACCACTATGAGCTGGGTATGTAATGTCTTGAATATGAATTTTTTTTAAAAATTAAAAATATTTTAATAAAAATCAATATCATTATCAATAAAAAAAATTGTTGATCAACACCCAGTATCTAGCAGAATTAAGGCCTCACAGCTCAACCACTATAATATCACAATGAGCAGGGTATGTGATGTCTTGAATATGAAGATCTCAACAAACAAACAAAATTAAATTATTACCCATTGTCATTTTTAACTGGTTGTTTTAAACATACAAATCCCTCTGCTATCTAAAACAATTTAATCAGCAATTATGTCACATAACCACATCCACAGCATAATTCAAATGACGTAATGGCATTCTTTTTACAGCCAAATATTTACAATACAAAATAATACAACTGTGAATGCACTATATTGTTGATACCACTGCTTATGAAACTATACTATTTCATGTTTATGCAACAAATGAGTCAAAATTTTCCTGTAAATCTCTGTAGATCGTATAACATATATATATAATCTGACTCATGCATGGAAACATTAAATGAATGACAGTGAAGTTCTAACCAACCGAACGTTGCCATTTTCAAGCCAGCCAATCAGTAGCTGTAGAAGTAATCTGTACACTGTGCAGTTATCGAAAACAATTATTACTCAAGATATTTGAGCATTTCTTTTCATGTACAGTATATCTTTGTTTGAGACTAAAATAAAAGATGGGCGACAGACAAACAGTGCACATGTCTTGCAGAGCCGGTTTATCCTAGTAGCACACGTAGCACGGGCCCGGGCCCTGAGGTGATGTGTACATTTATTATCCCCAGGTCATTTTTTTCCAAGGGGGTTGCAAAATTTATATCCTGGGAAGAGCCCCGCTGTTATTTGTGCTACAGGCCATGTGGAACCTTAAACCGGCTCTGCTGTCATGGACAGAATGCTGTGGCGAAGTTAGAGGTTGTGCCTGTGACAGGCGTCTTTCAACAGTTCTCTGATGGAAGCATACCCAAAATTACCCACACCCACAAACATGTTAATTATAATTAGCTGAACAGTTACTTGCCTGGATTGTCGATAACATCAGCATTGGTATACACCTGAAAACAATTAAAAAAAACAATCCAATGAGATTATTCCAAAGAAAGAAACATTTCTTTAACACCCCATCACACTTTTCAAGCCTCATTTTGGATCAAATTCTATTATCATCCATTTGGATTCCTACACCTTAATGCTATAGAAATACCGTACACAAGAATAGTTTTTTCACAGATGTGCTAAGTGACCAATTATTATGGAATTTGATACTACATGTAATAAATAAATTAATTATTATTGTGACATAAAAAGATATACCGTAAGCAATTAGCAATGATTTGGTAGGAGATAATTTTTGAAAATGGATACAGTTTTTTTTTTAAATTCAAGGTTTTAAGAAATAAAACTTTGAAAATGGCTACAAATTATGAAAAAAATATAAAAGTTCTGAATTTTTTTTTTTTAACCTTTAAAAAGATGTTTAAATGTTTAAAAGATATATGTTTTTAAAAGAATTACAAGTTTTAAAAAAGAAACATATTTTGAAAAGAGATACACATTTAAAAAAATATAAATTAAAGCTTTGAAAACAAATAAGACAAATTTGGAAAATGATTCAAATTTGAAGACAAATAATTTGAAAATATATACAAGTTTTAAAAATCAATAAATGTTTAAAAAAACAGATACTAGTTTTAAAAATTTTTTTTTTTTTTTAAAAAACCAGGTACTAGTTTTGAAAATTAATGAAAGTTTTCAAAATCAGTAGACTTTTGAAAACAAATACTAGAAGTTTTAATGACACATACCTCTTCAAAGTGGGCATTGACGTACTCCGCTTCGTCCGAATCATTCATCATCTCCTCACACAGCTCCCTGACCACAAGATGAACAAGCTCATATTGGTCCTGATAAAAAAAACATTAAATCAAATACAATTGTCTCATCATTTTATATATTTTGAAATTTGTTCAGCTATTCCAATCACAGAAGATCTTAAGCTCTGTCAGTAACATTGGACATGAGTAATTTTCTCCCTCCCTAACTGGACACAAATACATGAGGGTAATATAAGATTCAATCTACAGCTGTAAGACAGATATACTACAAGGATCACTATTAGGTCCATTACTCTTTATGTTCTTTATTATGTTCTCTTTGCTTACATCAACTCTCATATACATGTAGATCTTTCTAAAGATTCCTGAATAATAAAGAAATACAAGCAAAGAAAGTTCCAGAAAGTAGAAAGAATTAGTGAAGGAACTAAGGATTAATGAATTAACTCTCACTTACATCAACATCAATTAATTATTTTTATAATTTTCAGACTTAAATAAAAACAATAATAAATAATCTTCCTACCGGTGTCTGGACCATGGACTGTCGCTGTTCTCGAATAGTTTTTATAATGTCAAAAAGACTGAAACCTTCAGATAATCTCTGAAAAGAAAGTTAAGAATGCATCATTTTAAGATTTAATGAAACAAAATTCCCTAGAGAATCAGTTATAAAGAAAATGTATTGTTTAATGGGTTCAACTTTAATAGGATGATATTATAATAGTGACTGTAATGGTGATATTGTAATAGGGACCGGAAGACTATTCCATGTGAAAATGTTATCTACAAGAGTGTGTGTAGCAAAGTTTACAAATAATAATGAGAAAATTAAATATGTGAAGGTGAGATTCCATCAACTTTATAAGTATGTGTTTCATCCACTATCATAGTTTAAAATACAACTGTCAATTTTACAAACTAAACAAAAATTACTCAGTTAAATATTTCTTCTACAAGGTATCAGGTTCATTTATGTAAATAAATATTACTCCCCTAAAATATTTTTTACAAGATGTTACGACCCAGTTTGCTGTCAAATAAATATTTAAAATTACAACTGAAGTGTAGTACTTGAAATGCTCTTTGTTTTAACCTAGGGACAAATGACAAGAAACTAGGGACAAATGACAAGAAGTATAGTTTTGATTACTTAACAACATAAACAAATTTTTTATTTCTAGTAGTTATGACCAAGGGCTGTAAAATATAGAGCCAACGAGACTGGCTCTGGCTTTTCACAATTGATATATAAAGCCGATCTTATTGGCTTCGGATGCTGATTCGGATGCTGCTAGGGTTAAAACAAGAATAGGCCAGCAAATGAAACATGCCATTGTGCCCTCAGTTTCCCAGGCCTCCTGCAGAATGAATGAAAACTATGCTTTCATCATTACCCGCATTGAATCTTTTCACAAAGGTTACAGGTCCTTAAATGTTTGAAAACATTTACTATATAAACTAACAAAATATAACATAAAACTAAGAAAAAATCTTATTTTGAAACTGATGAACAGTGTGGTTATCAGCTGTATAAGAACTCACCCTGTAAAGAAGTAAATTCCACACATAGTCCACAGCACAGATGGTTCCTGTCCTGCCACAACCAGCACTGAAAACAATAATCATTGTATTATGTCATTCTTGTCACTAGGGATGGCCATTATACAGAGAATGCCACAACCAGCACTGAAAACAATAATCATTGTATTATGTAATTCTTGTCACTAGGGATGACCATTATACAGAGAATGCCACATGGCCATTATATACCATTTATCTTACAACAAATTGTTTTAAAATGTATCTACCAATTGAAAGCGTTATCTTAGAAAATTTAAAAGGTATCCTGGCCTGGTGCTTATAAAACTTTTAGAGTCTAGACTCAAGACTAATGGAGTCTGAGGCACTAATGTCATGACAACGCATTAGAGATTGAGTCTGCAATCAAGTCTTTATAAGCACGGGCCCTGCTCCCACCTGCATTATTGAACAGTATTAATACCACAAATCAAAGATTAACTTCATTTTTGCTGTCATCTGGTGGCAGAATGTCTGTTTACACATAACACAAAGTTACCTGCAGTGAATAACAACAGGGATGTCTTCCTTGAGTCTCGTTTCTCGCATCTTTCCGATAATTTTGCGAATTTCTGCCGGAGTGCGTGGAATCCCGTGATCTGCCCAGCCCTTATACTGAAACTGTATCAAGTGGTGAACTTGGCCATTTGATTCAGCAGTGAGCTCCCTTTTTATGAAATCTTGAGCAATCTCTTTCTCAGATTCCTGGAAAATAAATCATGTAATGTTTATATTACACAAGATTTTCTAAAGATCACCTATATAATATTGAGGGTAAACCTAGTTTCTAAATCAAACCTGTCAAAGGTACTATGGGACTATAGACAGTTGGAAGCCTTTAATAGTGAATTAATCTATCTGCAGGGGTCTCACTACAGGTCATAGGCGATGGCGGGCACACCGCCATCCTAAGTTGTGCACAGGTACGGTAAACAGGTAAGTTGAGAATTAAAATAAAATTACTTACTAATTTAACTGTAATGTTTCCAAATTTATGACTTTTACCAAGATCTGGCCAATACTTTTCACACTTGCGCTGAAAAAAGAAAGACAATAAAACAAATTATCTTCAAGATATTGGCTATTATTTCAATAGGAATACATAGGTACCTGATGCAAAATTTTAGTTTACTCAGACTGTATAAATTGGTTGGTTGGTTGTTGGTTAAATTTAATAATATTTTCAGGTTTTCATGGAAACAATAATTTCCGGTACCATGTCAGTAAAATCACGGAACCGAAATTTTGTTTCCCATGATTATTATATCGAGTATGACTATTCAACAGAACCTAAAAACTGTTTCCGGTGGGTTCCCATGATTACAAGGCACGGAACCTAAAAACAGTTTCCGGTGGGTTCCCATGATCACAAGGCATGGAACCAAAAAAGAGTTTCTCATGAAATCTGAAATACTATGGCCTGGATATTTTTTAATATGTCCCACTTGAGTGATCTGTAGCAAAACATATCAGAGCTAAAAATTAGAAGACCCTTATTTGCTGAGAGCAGTGCTTATGGGTTAAAAAACACTGGTGAACAATAAACCACTCTCCTGAAATTGATTCTGTGTCCAAAAATACATTTTGTTTTGATTAACAACATTACTAGAGCACACTGATTTACTAATCATCAACTATTGGATGTCAAACATTAGGTAATTTTTGACATATGGTCTAAGAGAGGAAACCCGCTACATTTTTCCATTAGCAGCAAGGGGTCTTTTATATGCACTATCCCACAGACAGGATATGATATACCATGGCCTTTGATATACCAGTTGTGGTGTACTATAGCCCAATGGACCCACTGACGCGATCGAACCTAGACCAACAACATATCAACTGAATGCTTTACCAATGGGCTATGTCCCACCCCTTCTCTCAGTGTCAATGTACAGTATGTTTGAGTAATATAAATTAGCAATGTCAGCGTGTGATGAGGCAAGCATTTCTTTGCCCATACAGAAATTGTTTTGCACATGCAAGCAGAAACAATTACTCGCTTAAACCATATAAGGACCTAACTGGTGACTACAAGGTTTGTAAGGGTAGTCCATCAGGTAAACCGTCAGTTTTACAAATGTAAATTGATTAATTACATTCATTAAACATGGAGGAATTAGATTAAATTAGATGTTTAACGACACCCCAGCATGAAAAATACATCCGCTATTGGGTGTCAAACTATGGTAAATGCAAAAATAATATGATGATAACCATCGATATAAAAATTCAACAGTGAATTAAACATGGAGGGGTGCACAGACCCTAAACCCACTTGGATCAATAAATATGGAAGCAGGACGTAAGTCTTTTCAGAAATTTGTTTTAATTAAAATTTGTTTTAATTTCTGATGCTCAATTAGAGAGTGTAGCTGGATCAAACTTGGTTATCTCTGTGTGGTCTTGCTAGTTCCTAGACTGCAAGATTAGAAGAATTATTGCTACATAATTGAAACCAAATAAACTGGTAGTTATATTCAACCAGTACAATAGTTTTGAGTAATGACCTCAAGCGTACGAGACAAGGGGACCGAAAGGGGGGGGGGGGGTCAAAAGAACCCCTAGTCGAAAAAAATCCTCAAATTCAGGCAAAAACAATACAAAAATTAGCTGGCCTGAACACATTTCACAATGTATTTCCATCAGTCTACCAATAATATTAGTTGTAATCCATGTAAAAATGCATGGCCATACATTTTGCAACCCTGTAAAGCTTTTTGGCAGTAATGCTAATATGAATAAATGTTATAATCCCGATTCGGGCACTTTTGTTTAATTTGGACAAAAATCAGCCTATGCCTATGTTTTATCATTTCTACGTGATACTGACTTTTACTCTAAATTTTAATTTGATCTATCTGTGATATTTGTATTTTTTGCGCAGTCCTTTACAATGTGTTTTAATTTAACTGTTGAATTTTTATATTGATGTTGATCATCACTTTCTTTGCATTTACCATAGTTTGGCACCCAATAGCCGATGTATTTTTCGTGCTGGGGGTGTCGTTAAACATTCATTCATTCATGCCTATGGTAATGACAGATGTACAGTAAATATACATCATGAAAATGTACGTTCAATTGAAGGCTAGTTAATTTTCATAAGCACCAGTAGCAACGTAATATTATAACTGGCCTTCTAGGCCACTAGGATTTTTTAGTTCATGGTTTGGTCTACATTTTAAAAAGCTATGCCCTAAATCAAATAATTTAATGACATATTTTTGCGTTGCTTGGGAATTCCAAACATTACATAGTTAATGACGATTATATTAACTAGCCATATACCTTATAAACAAAGTTGTAAAGCATGGCTAGCTCTATCACTCGCCAAATTCACCAGTTATGAGTTCAAAACATGACATAGTTAATGACGATTATATTAACTAACCATATACCTTATAAACCAAGTTGTAAAGTATGGCTAGCTCTATCACTTGCCAAATTCACCAATTGCGAATTTCAAAAACAACTGGCAAATTTTATTTTAATTTGTCGAAATAATTTCATGTAATAATTGACATTTTGTTACAAAATAACAGGGTTTCTGCAATTTTTGAAGTTTAATAATTAATTTGGCAAAATGTTCCATGGACCCAGAGCTAGCCGTGTTTAAAAATCTGATTAAAATTAGCTCTACTGGTCTACTAGTAGATCTAACAGCATTGCGTGGACTCTCATGTCAGGATGACATTTCATCTATAAATAAAAATTTAAATATCGACCAATTACACTTCGCCTTTTATAGCGTTATTCGGGAGCATACAAATTCTAAAAATATCGGGCGAGATTATTTATGGAACAGGCGAACTTGTTGGTCTATTTCAACATTAAAAAATGGGGGGGGGGGGGGGGGGGAGTACAGTAATAAACTCTGGATTGTATGCTAGTATAAACAGATTTTATGGCTATACCATCACAGGTTTTTATTCGTCTCGAAACAAATTTTATCTAAAATTTTATATTGAAATTAGTTTCCAGCATACTTCGTAATTCACCCGAATCATTTCGTATACCCTCGGCATAATCCCGAATGTTTTTCAAATCACTGGCATCATTTTGCAAGTAAGGTTTGACTGGTCAAATGAAAGGTCAACTGGACACGAGCTCCAACTGGGTTCTGTTAGATCCACAGGTAATAGTAATTAACCATTGGACCTATTTTAATTAGATTGGTTTTGATAGTGATTCATGCCATAATGTCCTTGTCATAGAGATGTAAAATCATTGTGGTCACCTTTCCGTCCTCCTGTACGAGACAGGCCATGAAGACAATCTCTGTGTTGTACTCCCACAGCATGCGCCAGAAGTCATCAACCGTGTTTGGGAGAGGACCCTGAGCCGCAATGTAGCCACGCTTTCCATCAATGTTCTAAAATTAAAATATAAATAACAAGATATGTTAGCGACTCTCGTTAAAGCTTTGGAACAGAACTGTAGCTTTGGAACAGAACTATATAGCTTTGGATCTTTCAGAATGATCGAATGCTACTGAGTTACCAGGCTAGGTGCGAAGAGTTCACAAGCAAAAATATTGTGAACTTTGTTTTGTTTAATGACACCACTAGAGCACATTGATTTATTTACTAAACAACATTTCGTAATTGCAACATGTAGCATTCTGAGAAACCTTTAAATTTGTCCATTAAAAACAAGGAAACTTTTATATGTACTTTTCCACCTACAGGATGGCATATACCACGGCCCTTGATATACCAGCCAAGTTCACAGCCAGAAAGATATTTTTTAATTATCATTACTAGAAGCTACAAGAATCTCATTGACATTGGAAGATGATTTTATATTGGAGAAGGATGGGCAATGCATTATCTTCTGAACTGGAAGGGCCAGTGCCCCCCCCCCCCCCCCACCCCCCCACTCTAATGCCAGTGTATCCTGCCACAGCAATGAAAGGAAAGAAATATTGGGAAATGATGACTCAGCACATTTTAAACCATGGTTATATTTGATGTGCAATGTATAATATTTATTTCAACACTTGGTCTATATAGAGAGAGAAAATCCGAGGCATTCTGGAACCATCAAAACACTGGATTCTTGTAGCATCATCTGATCATTATGTAACAGTCATAAGAGAATATCTACACAAAACATTGGATTCTCGAAACATGTGATTTATACGTAACTTACCTTGATGAAGCTAGCATTGATGTAATCCGAGTCTTCCACTCCATCTAGCGTCGAGAGCACAACACGACTGGCATCAACTGAAAAACATAAAAAGTATTAAATATCTCGCCTACCATAAACTTATTCATGTTGTTTACTGTTGCATCCACAGACGTGCATCTCAGTGTATGTTAAAATAAATTGTAGAAATAGAAAATTAAAGTTATAAATGTTTTTTTTTTAAACAAATGCAATTAAATTAAATTCCCACATGCACTGCGATGAACATTCACAGATGCAAGCATAAACAAAATTTCATTGATCTAGTTTGTGAGAAATGAAGCCGACAGCAAAATTTTAACCAACTATATGACCAAAAAAATAAAACCTACATCTTAGCTTTTTACATTATAAAAGGTGTGTGTGTGAGAGAGTGAGACCGAATATAACTACTTTTCCTTTCTCAGATGTATCAAAACAAGATTCTGGAGCTACAGTGATGTCATCAATCATGTTGCCAAAGGGCAGGACATGGCCCAGTGGTAGAGTGTTTGCTTGATGCACGGTTGGTTTAGGATCGATCCCCGTCAGTGGGCCCATTGGGCTATTTCTCGTTCTAACCAGTGCACTATGACTGGTATATCAAAGGCTGTGGTATGTGCTATCCTGTCTCTGGGGATGGTGCGTATAAAAGATCCCTTGCAACTAATGGGAAAATGTGGTGTGTTTCCTCTCTAAGACTATATGTCACAATTACCAAATGTTTGACATCCAATAGCCAATGATTAATATATCAATGTGTTCTAGTGGTATTGTTAAACAAAACAAACTTTAACAAACTTTTTTTCATGTTGCTAACTGTCATACTTCTGTGGTTCTGAAATCGGGTGATGTCAGCAGAAACTAGCTAGCAGTAAAAGTAATATTCCCTAGCTTGATAAAAGTAATATTTACATGGAATAATGTCTTTAAATCTGTTCTTCTTGATATTAACACTCTTCTTCCCAGCTTCAGCCTGAAAATGGCCACTGTCTTTGTTGGATTTTTGGATTTCTCTTATTCTCTGAAAGTTTAAATAAATAAATAAATAAATAAATGACATGGATATCCAATATGTTTTTGGACCATTCATAATTATCAATGTTTTAACAAGAAAACAAAGCAAGGTCTTTTCTGTCACCCCCATTTCCCTTCCTAAAAATGTTGATTTTATTAGGTGACATAGCTCACTAGTGTGTTGTTACTCAGTATACCAAGCGGTATGTTTGTAAAGTATACCGAGTGGTATGTTTGTTCAGTATACCCAGCGGTATGTTTGTAAAGTATACCGAGTGGTATGTTTGTTCAATATACTGAGCGGTGTGTTTGTAAAGTATACCGAGTGGTATGTTTGTTCAGTATACCAAGCGGCATGTTTGTAAAGTATACCGAGTGGTATGTTTGTTCAGTATACCAAGTGGTATGTTTGTAAAGTATACCGAGTGGTATGTTTGTTCAGTATACCCAGCGGTATGTTTGTTCAGTATACCGAGTGGTATGTTTGTTCAATATACTGAGCGGTATGTTTGTTCAGTATACCGAGTGGTATGTTTGTTCAGTATACCAAGCGGCATGTTTGTAAAGTATACCGAGCAGCATGTTTGTAAAGTATACCGAGCGGCATGTTTGTAAAGTATACCGAGTGGTATGTTTGTTCAGTATACCAAGCAGTATGTTTGTAAAGTATACCGAGTGGTATCTTTGTTCAGTATACCAAGCAGTATGTTTGTAAAGTATACTGAGCGGTATGTTTGTTCAGTATACCAAGCGGTATGTTTGTAAAGTACACCGAGTGGTATGTTTGTGAAGTACACCAAGCAGTATGTTTGTAAAGTACACTGAGTGGTATGTTTGTAAAGTATACCAAGCGGTATGTTTGTAAAGTACACTGAGTGGTATGTTTGTTCAGTATACCAAGTGGTATATTTGTAAAGTATACCAAGTGGTATGTTTGCAAAGTATACCGAGTGGTATGTTTGCAAAGTACACCAAACGGTATGTTTGTAAAGTATACCCAGCGGTATGTTTGTTCAGTATACCCAGCGGTATGTTTGTTCAGTATACCGAGTGGTATGTTTGTAAAGTATACCGAGTGGTATATTTGTAAAGTATACCAAGTGGTATGTTTGCAAAGTATACCGAGTGGTATGTTTGCAAAGTACACCGAACGGTATGTTTGTAAAGTATACCAAGTGGTATCTTTGTTCAGTATACCAAGCAGTATGTTTGTAAAATATACTGACCAGTATGTTTGTTCAGTATACAAAGTGGTATGTTTGTAAAGTATACTGAGCAGCATGTTTGTAAAGTATACCAAGTGGTATGTTTGTTCAATATACTGAGTGGTAGGTTTGGTTCAGTATACCCAGCAGTATGTTTGTTCAGTATACCGAGTGGCATGTTTGTAAAGTATACCGAGTGGTATGTTTGTTCAGTATACCAAGCGGCATGTTTGTAAAGTATACCGAGTGGTATGTTTGTTCAGTATACCAAGTGGTATGTTTGTAAAGTATACCGAGTGGTATGTTTGTTCAGTATACCCAGCGGTATGTTTGTTCAGTATACCGAGTGGTATGTTTGTTCAATATACTGAGCGGTATGTTTGTTCAGTATACCGAGTGGTATGTTTGTTCAGTATACCAAGCGGCATGTTTGTAAAGTATACCGAGCAGCATGTTTGTAAAGTATACCGAGCGGCATGTTTGTAAAGTATACCGAGTGGTATGTTTGTTCAGTATACCAAGCAGTATGTTTGTAAAGTATACCGAGTGGTATCTTTGTTCAGTATACCAAGCAGTATGTTTGTAAAGTATACTGAGCGGTATGTTTGTTCAGTATACCAAGCGGTATGTTTGTAAAGTACACCGAGTGGTATGTTTGTGAAGTACACCAAGCAGTATGTTTGTAAAGTACACTGAGTGGTATGTTTGTAAAGTATACCAAGCGGTATGTTTGTAAAGTACACTGAGTGGTATGTTTGTTCAGTATACCAAGTGGTATATTTGTAAAGTATACCAAGTGGTATGTTTGCAAAGTATACCGAGTGGTATGTTTGCAAAGTACACCAAACGGTATGTTTGTAAAGTATACCCAGCGGTATGTTTGTTCAGTATACCCAGCGGTATGTTTGTTCAGTATACCGAGTGGTATGTTTGTAAAGTATACCGAGTGGTATATTTGTAAAGTATACCAAGTGGTATGTTTGCAAAGTATACCGAGTGGTATGTTTGCAAAGTACACCGAACGGTATGTTTGTAAAGTATACCAAGTGGTATGTTTGTTCAGTATACCAAGCAGTATGTTTGTAAAATATACTGACCAGTATGTTTGTTCAGTATACAAAGTGGTATGTTTGTAAAGTATACTGAGCATCATGTTTGTAAAGTATACCAAGTGGTATGTTTGTTCAATATACTGAGTGGTAGGTTTGGTTCAGTATACCCAGCAGTATGTTTGTTCAGTATACCGAGTGGCATGTTTGTTCAGTATACCCAGCGGTATGTTTGTTCAGTATACCCAGCGGTATGTTTGTTCAGTATACCCAGCAGTATGTTTGTTCAGTATACCGAGTGGCATGTTTGTTCAGTATACCCAGCGGTATATTTGTTCAGTATACCCAGCGGTATGTTTGTTCAGTATACCCAGCGGTATGTTTGTTCAGTATACCCAGCGGTATGTTTGTTCAGTATACCCAGCGGTATGTTTGTAAAGTACACCGAGCGGTATGTTTGTAAAGTATACCGAGTGGTATGTTTGTTCAGTATACCGAGTGGTATGTTTGTTCAGTATACTGAGTGGTATGTTTGCAAAGTACACCGAGCGGTATGTTTGTAAAGTATACCAAGCGGTATGTTTGTAAAGTATACCGAGCGGTATGTTTGTAAAGTATACCGAGCGGTATGTTTGTAAAATATACCCAGCGGTATGTTTGTAAGTATACTGAGTGGTATGTTTGTTCAGTATACCCAGCAGTATGTTTGTAAAGTACACCGAGCGGTATGTTTGTAAAGTATACCCAGCGGTATGTTTGTTCAGTATACCCAGCAATATGTTTGTAAAGTATACCGAGTGGCATGTTTGTTCAGTATACCCAGCAACATGTTTGTAAAGTATACCGAGTGGCATGTTTGTTCAGTATACCTAGCAGTATATTTGTAAAGTATACCCAGCGGTATGTTTGTAAAGTATACCAAGTGGTATGTTTGTAAAGTATACCCAGCGGTATGTTTGTAAAGTATACCCAGCAATATGTTTGTAAAGTATACCGAGTGGCATGTTTGTTCAGTATACCTAGCGGTATGTTTGTAAAGTATACCCAGCGGTATGTTTGTAAAGTATACCCAGCGGTATGTTTGTAAAGTATACCGAGTGGTATGTTTGTAAAGTATACCCAGCGGTATGTTTGTAAAGTATACCCAGCGGTATGTTTGTAAAGTATACCGAGTGGTATGTTTGTAAAGTATACCGAGTGGTATGTTTGTAAAGTATACCCAGCGGTATGTTTGTAAAGTATACCCAGCGGTATGTTTGTAAAGTATACCGAGTGGTATGTTTGTAAAGTATACCCAGCGGTATGTTTGTAAAGTATACCCAGCGGTATGTTTGTAAAGTATACCGAGTGGTATGTTTGTAAAGTATACCGAGTGGTATGTTTGTAAAGTATACCCAGCGGTATGTTTGTAAAGTATACCCAGCGGTATGTTTGTAAAGTATACCCAGCGGTATGTTTGTAAAGTATACTGAGTGGTATGTTTGTAAAGTATACCCAGCGGTATGTTTGTAAAGTATACCCAGCGGTATGTTTGTAAAGTATACCGAGTGGTATGTTTGTAAAGTATACCCAGCGGTATGTTTGTAAAGTATACCGAGTGGTATGTTTGTAAAGTATACCCAGCGGTATGTTTGTAAAGTATACCGAGTGGTATGTTTGTAAAGTATACCGAGTGGTATGTTTGTAAAGTATACCCAGCGGTATGTTTGTAAAGTATACCGAGTGGTATGTTTGTTCAGTATACCCAGCGGTATGTTTGTAAAGTATACCGAGCGGTATGTTTGTAAAGTATACCGAGCGGTATGTTTGTTCAGTATACCCAGCAATATGTTTGTAAAGTATACCGAGTGGCATGTTTGTTCAGTATACCCAGCAATATGTTTGTAAAGTATACCGAGTGGCATGTTTGTTCAGTATACCCAGCAATATGTTTGTAAAGTATACCGAGTGGCATGTTTGTTCAATATACCCAGCAATATGTTTGTAAAGTATACCCAGCAATATGTTTGTAAAGTATACCCAGTGGTATGTTTGTAAAGTATACCCAGCGGTATGTTTGTAAAGTATACTGAGTAGTATGTTTGTTCAGTATACCGTAAAGTATACCGGGTGGTATGTTTGTAAAGTATACCGGGTGGTATGTTTGTAAAGTATACCGAGTGGCATGTTTGTTCAGTATACCGTAAAGTATACCGAGTGGTATGTTTGTTCAGTATACCGTAAAGTATACCGAGTGGTATGTTTGTTCAGTATACCATAAAGTATACCGAGTGGTATGTTTGTTCAGTATACCGAGCGGTATGTTTGTTCAGTATACCGAGTGATATGTTTGTTCAGTATACCAAGTGGTATGTTTGTTCAGTATACCCAGCGGTATGTTTGTTCAGTATACCAAGTGGTATGTTTGTAAAGTATACCGAGTGGTATGTTTGTTCAGTATACCCAGCGGTATGTTTGTTCAGTATACCAAGTGGTATGTTTGTTCAGTATACCCAGCGGTATGTTTGTTCAGTATACCGAGTGGTATGTTTGTTCAGTATACCGAGTGGTATGTTTGTTCAGTATACACCCAGCGGTATGTTTGTAAAGTATACCGAGTGGTATGTTTGTTTCAGTATACCAAGCGGTATGTTTGTTTAGTATACCCAGCAGTATGTTTGTTCAGTATACCGAGTGGTATGTTTGTTCAGTATACCGAGCGGTATGTTTGTAAAGTATATTGAGCAGTATGTTTGTTCAGTATACCAAGCGGTATGTTTGTTCAGTATACTGAGCGGTATGTTTGTAAAGTATATTGAGCGGTATGTTTGTAAAGTATACTGAGCGGCATGTTTGTAAAGTATACTGAGCGGTATGTATGTTAAGTATACTGAGCGGCATGTTTGTAAAGTATACTGAGCGGTATGTTTATTCAGTATACCAAGCAGTATGTTTGTTCAGTATACCAAGTGGTATGTTTGTAACATATACTGAATGGTATGTTTGTTCAGTGGATGTTGACATGGTGTATTGTCAGTGGATGTTGACATGGAGTACTGTCAGTGGGTATTGACATGGTGTACTGTCAGTGGGTGTTGACATGGTGTACTGTCAGTGGGTGTTGATATGATGTACTGTCAGTGGGTGTTGACATGGTGTAATGTCAGTGGGAGTTGACATTGTGTACTGTCAGTGGGTGTTGACATGATGTACTGCCAGTGGGTGTTGACATGGTGTACTGTCAGTGGGTGTTGAGATGGTGTACTGTCAGTGGGAGTTGACATGATGTACTGTCAGTGGGTGTTGACATGGTGTACTGTCAGTGGGAGTTGGCATGGTGTACTGTCAGTGGGTGTTGACATGGTGTACTGTCAGTGGGTGTTGTCATGGTGTACCGTCAGTGGGAGTTGACATGGTGTCCTGTTAGTATGTGTTGTCATGGTGTACTGTCAGTGGGTGTTGTCATGGTGTACTGCCAGTGGGTGTTGTCATGGTGTACTGTCAGTGAGAGTTGACATGGTGTACTGTCAGTGGGTGTTGTCATGGTGTACTGTCAGTGGGTGTTGTCATGGTGTACTGTCAGTGGGTGTTGACATGGTGTACTGTCAGTGAGAGTTGTCATGGTGTACTGTCAGTGGGTGTTGTCATGGTGTACTGTCAGTGGGTGTTGACATGGTGTACTGTCAGTGGGTGTTGACATGGTGTACTGTCAGTGGGTGTTGTCATGGTGTACTGTCAGTGGGTGTTGACATGGTGTACTGTCAGTGGAGGTTGTACTGTCAGTGGGTGTTGACATGGTGTACTGTCAGTGGGTGTTGACATGGTGTAATGTCAGTGGGTGTTGTCATGGTGTACTGTCAGTGGGTGTTGACATGGTGTACTGTCAGTGGGTGTTGACATGGTGTACTGTCAGTGGGTGTTGACATGGTGTACTGTCAGTGGAGGTTGTACTGTCAATGGGTGTTGACATGGTGTACTGTCAGTGGGTGTTGACATGGTGTACTGTCAGTGGGTGTTGACATGGTGTACTGTCAGTATGTGTTGACATGATGTACTGTCAGTGGGTGTTGACATGGTGTAATGTCAGTGGGAGTTGACATTGTGTACTGTCAGTATGTGTTGACATGGTGTACTGTCAGTGGGTGTTAACATGGTGTACTGTCAGTATGTGTTGACATGATGTACTGTCAGTATGTGTTGACATGATGTACAGTCAGTGGTATGCTGATATTATACAATGGTCTATTTGTGTTGTATTGTTTAACCCGCAGTCACTCCAATACTGTTAACAAGCCATGGCCATACCATTCCAATATAACTTGCACAGATATTATTAATTCTCTGTTATTTTCTAGTCTATATTTATTCACTTAGCTGGATTATTATGAGTGTGTCATAAGATAAATCAACAAATAAATAAATAAATATATAGGCTAAATAAATACAAAAATATTTTGTTCAAAGTTCATAAATACCAGAGATTGCACATGAAGATGATTGTGACTGTGATGTAATGATAGTGAAAATACATAAATACAATGTATAAATTATAATTTAATAGACATAGCATTGATTACATGTAGTACAGTGATAGAAATAAGCAGAATGTTTCATTTTCACTTGTCAGGACAAACGCAGGGGACAATATTTCGAAATCTGAGGTAACCGGAAGTCGGTTCACATGGTTTTTACCTAGGTAACCAATTGTTCTGTTACGTGAATTATATTTGCGTAAACCATGGGTAACGTGATCGGTTACCTCCAAGTTACATTGAAATTACATTTCAAATGCATAACTTTTAACTCAAACATAAAGTTAAAACAAAATACAAAAGAAAACATTTTATAAAACCGTTTCTTTAATGCTTGCAAAAGTTACCACCATTGTAAATGGACTATGTATCAGCCCCAGTACTGAAACAATAGTTACATTGGGAATGGGTGGGATTCCTTTTTTCGTTTTGCGGTGGTCATGCTATATTCACTTTATCAATGGCGCTTCTATACTACAGTTATGTTCCAAATGTTTGTTTTTTTAAAGCTCATTATGCGATGTTAGTATTTTTCAACATTTGTGACACTTTTGGATTCCTGTTTACGTTAAAACTGTTTTCAACATTGTAAAATTATAGGCAATCCAATATCATGTCTATAATATTCCTTTAGAGATAAAATAGCAGCAGATAATTTAATCAGATTGCAGATAATTTAGCCGTCCCTGGCGGTCCGTGCACATTTTTTATAAACTTTTGGCTCGACATATACTGAGGATTTATAGTCAGTCCCACAGGGAACACTATTTTCATACTATGAAATTTACTACAGACTTATTTACTTCTAAGCCAATTGATTTGTGAATTGCACACAAAAATTATGTTTTATTTATTTTCAAAACACTTTTACTTTTCTTTTTAGTCAAACCAAACTGAAATTATTTACTTTACAAGAAACATGTTTGCAGGTAATGGAAAGGACTATAGTTTAGAATGGTCGCAAGTTACAACAGTTGCAGTATACGGTTGTCTACTGGTTTGCTGCTCATTAAGTATCTAAAAATCAGCCTAAAACATTTGCCGGAATACTAGTAGTATGTCTGCATGAAAAACTTCCAGTAATCATGAAGTGTGCAAATTTTAATTTCTGAATATCTACAGGTTACGACGTAACCGATTTGCGGTTCGCGTAAATTAAATTTTGCGTAACCGACACGCGAACAAAACGGCGGTTCACGTGAAATATTGTGCCCTGCAAACGGACAAGTGTTTATTTTGAACACTGGTAGTAGTCATATGAACATCTTCTTTTAATGAAGCTATATGTGATGTGTTTTGTTTTTCTTCTTTGTTTTTTTTGGGGGGGAGGGTAGGGAGTATATTATTAAATTTCAAATACCAATACAGGTGGAGATGTAAACATTTTAAACATCACTGGAAATCCACATGATCATTTAACTATAATTCTAATTGTTAAAAGTAGCAGACACATTCCAGTTCAATTCATTTTATTGTATAAATATTTTAATTTCGTGTCAAAGCCTTCGACTGGACGATCGAGTACTAAGGTCGACAACAGTCACTTTTCGGACCCTTGTTTTGGCTTTGTACACAATAAATAAAACATATCCAATGGTAATATTTTGATATGATATATTTGACAAAAGGTACTTTTTATTTCTTAATATTTAATTAATATTTTGTTCAGAATTATGATTTTTTTTTAAAATACCAACCTGTAAACAGTGTTGCCTGCTTGTTATAGAAATTTGACAGAGGTCAAGGTTAGTAGACCAGTTTTTATTTTAATGTGGCAAAGCATTGTAATAATATAGCTAATTTTGAATTTGAATGACGTCAGTATTCCAATGATGTTACTTTGCATCTCCTTACAATAACCGTAAATTGGGTACATGACGTTTCCATTTTAAGAATGCTGGAAAAATTTCAATGCAAACTTGTTATTCAAAATTCTTTGTTTGAACATTACTAATGCACCTAAATGTGTTTGAAGAAAATCTTGTGATTAATTTTTTTTATCTTTTACAAAATATGGATTTCAAGTAAAATTATGGTAAGATATGCTATATTTATTGTGTACAAAGCCAAAATGAGGGTGCAAAAAGTGACTGTTGTTGACCTTAATCACAGAATATTTGTCTAACTTGTTCCACTGATTTGGATCCTAAACTTTAATTGACATTTTTTTGCGGCCATTAAACCATTCGATATGAAATACACATTTGTAATTCGCTAGTTTCACATCTCCTCCAAACAGTCATGTAACAGTGACAATAATAAAGCAGTTTGACTGAGCAAGGGACGTTACTCCTCACATGCATGTGCAGATGGAATGTGAAATAGGTCTACTGTATATCGAAAGTTGATTGTCTGGTGCAAACTGTTTACAAGTGATAATCGATGATGAACTTCCAATCAATTTCAAACAAGTAAGTTAACTAACTCTTGATAAACACTACAGGCCCATAGCAGGGGGGGGGGGTGGGGTGGCCAGGGGGGCCTGGGCTCCCGAAATAAGTTTCGCTGTTTGGTTTTTTTTTTTTATAACCTTTACATCTTGACTGAATGTAAAAGTTGTAGCGAGACTAACTGATCAAGATTTACAGTAACGGGTAAATAACCTTTGAATGATGCCCCAGATCCCACAAATAACTTGCGCCTTCAGCACTCATTCAGTTGAGCCCCCCTCCCCAACAATGTCCACCATGTTACAGGCCTGCTCTATAAAGCTATTATCCAATAGTAATTCCAATGGAAAGAGTTCCACCTGTACCCCTCTATATCAAGGCTCTAAAGACTAATCCTAACCCTAGCACTAAAACTAAACTAACCTTAACTCATGCCATTCCAACACCCAGATGCCTAAGCAGGGTCGGGTGGGGATTGAAACCACTTTTCAAGCAAATTTTTAAAAATAAATTTTCGGGGGGGGGGGGGGGGGGTGCACGACTCACCCACCTCCCTCCACCACCACCGCCTAGAAACTTCACTATAGTCCAGTCAATATACGATTTGACCTCAACATAATTGCAACATAATTTTTTTTTATTGCTTGACGAACTTCAGTTGCATATAAATATCATACTAAAAGTCCCAAGAAATTCTTAAAGAGGAACATCTTAAAAACGGCACTTAATTTTTTTTAAATATGCCAAACAATTGTGTCTTACGTAAGCCCACCATACATGCGTAAATATTGCAAGGGAGATAACTGCAAGTAATGATGTCGCCGAATTTCTACTAATAGAAACCAAACAAGAATGAATAATGAGTGATAATAATGGTATGTAATATATTTGACAGTTTTAAAACATTACTAAAAAGTAAAATGACAACTTGTTACTGTAAATGTATTATTAAAAAGCGATTTTAAATATTTATAAATAATGTTAGGTTATGACGTCATCAAATATACGCGTCTGCAATAATCGGGTTGTAGCAAAACATATTGCATCCAATTAGTGGTCTACTTTATGAATAAAAAATACTAATTAATGCACTATTGATGCCTAACAGCAATAATAGTTTATATGAAAATAATTTGATATTTGAATTTTACTTCATTGGAAACTTAGTTTTTCATCGATTATAAAATGTATGGAAGGCCGGAACGGCCATGTTGCAAGTTTTTCAGTATAGTGACTTTAGGTTACAAAAGCAACTGATATTCATTGCCGTCGGTATCACGGGTGCTGAGTGTGAGGCCCTAAGGAGATCTGCGGCCTCCCCAATTTAAAAATATCCTCAAAATAGTTTAAAATGTATTGTTTTAAAATGGCTAATTTTGTGATTTAAGTGCCACGAAAACGTGTTTAAATGGCCGATATTTAAATAATCATCATCAGCAACATAAATAAATGTTACTCATGTCAAACATCGTTGATTTGTATATAATGAATTGCTGATAGAAATAAATATGTTAAAAATAACAAAGCTATCTACAAATATTTCAGGTATGAAAAGATAGTACTTTTAATGTTTACTTGCGTTTCCAACCCTTGCGAGCGAGTAAATGGGTTGTTTATTATTTCCAGGAGAAAAAAGAAAATGGAGAGTGTATTTTGTGCAAGAAATCAGTTGATAATGGTTGGGCAACAGTAAAGTTACACGAAAAAGGTTGTCATGGCATAAATAAAGTCAGCAAGAAATGCAGTGACATTATTATTGCATATCCAGGACAGACTGTTCATAAGGAATGTCATAGAATTTACTGTCATCCATCCACTGTTCAACAAGATAAGCACAGACATGAACTTTCAGAAAAGTGTAAACCTTCATTACGTTCCCAGAGTTCACATTTTCAGTTTTCTAGTCATTGTCTTTTTTGTGGTGAACCTGCAAAGTTCAAAAATAGAAAACGTGGGGCTGATATTTTTCCTATTAGGACGTTAGAATTTCAGACATCAGTTGAGAAAGTTTGTAATGATCGTAATGACAAATGGGCACAAGATGTTAAAGGTCGCCTTGAATCCATTCATGATCTTCCAGCTGCTGATGCCATTTACCATCAGCAGTGCAGTATTAATTTCCGGACAAGAAAAAATATCCCATCTGCCTTTACACCAAACAAGCACATCAAAGTATCCCCTGGAAGACCATCAAAAACATGCCAGGAAGATGCATTTCAGCAGGTTGTGCTGTATTTGACAGAAAATGATAATGAACAAATTACCATAGCTGATCTCGTTGAGCAAATGAACAATATCTGTGGTGAAAATGCATACAGCTTACTGCACATGAAAAGAAAACTGATTAATAATTTTGGGTCATCAATTATTATTACAGAATTGAATGGGAAACAAAATGCTGTCACTTTCAAAACCACAGCCTCAACTATTCTTCACAATTTTTATAAGCGCCACCCAAAATCAAGATTCTGAAACAGAGAAAATGTCCATTGTGGCAGCTGCAGCAAAGCTAATCAAAAATGATATCAAATTCATGAATGTGACAAAACTTCAATACGCTGCAACATCGGATATATCATCTGTTCAGAAGAATGTTGATTATCTTCCTGAGAGCTTGCAACTTCTGTTGAAGTTAATATTCGCTGAAAAAGATGCAAGTGTAAAAATTGCATCAGTTGGACAAGCAATAGTACAGGCTGCACGACCTCGAGTTTTGATAGCACCACTTCAGGTGGGTCTAGCTGTACAAATCCACCATCAGTTTGCATCAAAATTCTTAGTTGACACATTGCATAATCTTGGATTCTGTTCTTCTTATTCTGAAGTCCAAAGATATGAGACAAATGCAGCTGCATCACAAGGTACTGACATACCCGGAATTAAACCAGAACATTTTGTCCAGTATGTAGCAGACAACGTTGACCATAACTTAAGAACACTAGATGGTCACAACACCTTCCAGGGGATGGGTATAATTGCAGGCATTACACCAGTAGCAACGAGAGACAAACCAATACCACGGACATCAGTAACAATGGATGAGGTCACTGCTTTGGCAAAGATCAATATTAATTTTCATAAAATGGAAAATAATGGCATGGTACCCCTCATATTTGAAAAATTGAACAATATCAGTATTGTTGACCAAACATGGAAACTTGACCTTCTTTCTAAAATTACCTGGTCTCTTCGAGCACCAAGACCAGGCTGGTCTGCCATGATGCAAATGGTACACAATGGAGAATTTCCTGGCAAATCATCTGTAACATTCCTATCCATGATTGATATGGATCCTACTGATCCCTCTTGTATTTTTTCCACTTTGCAGTTTATCAGTAAAGAAGCAATGCGACATGGGACAGAACCAGTCTTGACCTTTGACCAACTACTCTAGTGGAAAGCACTTCGAATAATCTCCAGTGAACCACAGGACAGTTTATTACATTCAGTTCTTCTTAGACTAGGGGGATTCCATATGGAAATGAGTTTTCTTGGTTGCATTGGTCATTTGATGGGAGGATCTGGACTGCAAGAGGCGCTGGACACAGTGTACGCATCAACTGCAGTTGGACACATGCTTAATGGTAAAGCAGTAGCAAGAGCTGTTTGAGCCCATTTCCTTGTTAATACAGTCCTAAACAATATGCTTCTGTCCGAGATGTATGGTGTTTCCCTGCCACAGACAAAAATGCTTCACCAATCCTCAGAATCAGACGCTGACACACAACGCAATGCAGAAGAATCTGATGCCCCCCTGATTGATGTCGGGGATAATGACATACAGCCACCAAATCCATCTGGACTGAATGATCTTGAAACAGCAGCAAAGCTGTATGATGTATTAATTAACGAAGAAAGGTCAGTTGAATCACTTTTGCAAAGAAGATGTTTTAGATAGCATACAATCAAAACTGGAAACATACAAGTCATCTAAGACACATTTTCGCACAGCATCACTGTGGTTTCAATACATGGAGATGGTTGACATAGTGCAACAGTTCATCAAAGCAGAGAGAACAGGGAATTGGCATCTTCACTTAAATACAGTACAACAAATGTTACCATATTTTGCAGCATGTGGACACAATCTGTATGCAAAATCTGCTTATGTTTATCTGCAGTCCATGCAGAACATCGAGAAAGACCATCCAAGAATATATTCAGCTTTTCAGAAAGGCCATCATGTTTTATGAAGGACTGACCATTACTGGGCTGGTTTGTCCACTGATTTAGTCATTGAGCAAGTGTTAATGAGAAGTTTGAAGACTTCTGGTGGATTGACTAGAGGGCGTGGTATGACAGATTCTCAAAGGGCCTTATGGGTACTGTCAATGCCTGCATGTGCTGACATGAACAATGCCATGCAACAATTCAGTGGGACTAATTTTCACACAAGTGACCAACACAAAGAAAGTGGACAAGCAAGAAAAGAGAGAGGACCAACAAGATTGCACTGACTTTCTTGTCTTTCTTTGCAGACAGAAATCCATTTGTTGAGAATCTTGGCCTACGTAGTATAGAAACTGGTGTGACAGCAGACGAAAATGTGAATGTGGGACAGTGCCAAGGAAATAGGGACAAACATACTACAGGGTATGGTTGGACAGAAATGTACAGATTATACATTCAAGAGAAGTCAACAGGTTGTAACCCTTGCCACAAAGTCTGCTATTAAACTGGCAGATGAATCAGTTTCTGTTGACCCACAGCTCCTTTTCCAGCGCCTAATTGCAGCTGCAAATGGGATGTTTGATGATGTTTCTGACATCTTTAAATATGAATTGTATACCTACCCTTCTTCCCTCTTTGAATCATCAGGACTTCTTAGAGCTGCACAAAAACCTGCAATTGCTGATGCAATATGGAATGTCGGGGAATGTCATTCTACTTTGCCACCTTCAGATGATGTTCAGTATGTCATCGATGGGGGGTCACTTCTTCATCAAATTCCATGGAAAAGAGGTTATGATTACAGTTCTATATGTTGTCAGTATGTTCAGTATGTGACAAGACGGTCTTCTCATCCCATCGTTGTATTCGACGGTTATTCGTCTGGTCTTTCAACGAAAGATACAACACACTTCAGAAGAACACAGGGGAATATTGGAGCAAAAGTGAATTTCTAAAAAAATACACCATTTACAACAAAAAAATAACTTTTGCTGGCTAACTGTGAGAACAAACAAAAATTCATCGACATGCTCAGCCTTTGTTTGAAAGAGAATGGATGCACAGTGATTCATGCAGATGGTGATGCTGATGTGCTGATCGTTAAAACAGCTATTGAAAGCGCAAATACTAGTCCTTCTATTCTTATAGGTGACGATACCTATCTTCTGATTCTTCTCATCTACCATGCCCACATAACTTCACATGACATATATTTTAAATCGGAACACACTAATACCAAGAATTCCAAAGTTTGGAACATAAGTAAGACCAAAGCATTACTGGGACCTGAGATATGTCACCTGTTACCTTTTGCTCATGCAATCACGGGTTGTGACACCACCTCACGGTTGTTTGGAATAGGGAAGGGTTCTGCCCTAAAGAAACTGCGAAATGATTTACATTTCCAAAAACAAGCAAGTGTTTTTCTTGAACAGTCAAGTAAAGAGGCAATAATAACAGCTGGTGAAGAATCCATCACATTGTTGTACAATGGCAATCACTTTGAAGATCTGGATCATTTGCGCTAGTGATGCAAAGTGATGCAAGGTACCACGTTCCTGCATGTTCTTACGTTACCACCAACATCTGCAGCTGCAAAATACCACAGTTTACGGACATACTTGCAAATCCAGCAATGGATAGGACACGACAACAATTACAATCCCGAGGACTGGGGCTGGTACAAAAATACTGGAAGAAACATTCTACTGCCATGTCAAACTCATTTACCTCCAGCACCCGAGAAACTACTGAAGGTTGTCAGGTGTAATTGCAAAAATAACTGTGATAATAAACGATGTAGCTGTCGAAAGCATGGTTTAGAGTGTACCTTTGGCTGTGGTGAATGCAAGGGAGTCAGCTGTAGTAATGCACAGGCTGTGACAGACCTAACTGATGAACTTTAAATGGATTACAGAACTACAGAGTAAGGTAGGTAGACACTGCGCTAAATTGTGTGCACATCACAGAAAACCGTTGTTGTGCAGTTACTAACATATTTATCATTCAACTAAATATTATAAAATTAAATAGAATGAAATGGCTGGAATAATAGTAATTATATTTTCGTTCATTTAGACTCACATATGAGCTAAACGTATGTTCATTGTATTGTTTTCTAGCAGACCTGTAAGAATGATACTTGAAGTGTGTGTGTGTGTGGGGGGGGGGGGGGGTAGAAACAAAGCAGTATTATTAGATTACAATTTTCAACTCTTAAAGCTATAACAGATATATATATATAAACTTATGAGAGCAGTAAAAAATTCGCCCCTGATTTAACATCGCACTGCACTATAGGATTATCTTTATAACAAATAACATACAAATAAAACAATTTCAGTTGATAAAATTAAACAAACATTATTTATTAAAAAAATTCTGGTGTTTCCCATAAAAGTCTATACACCCCAACACTCACCCCCCCCCCCCCCCCCCCCCCCCCATTTTTTTAAATAAGGTGTTCCCCTTGTCTGAAACTTTGGGACTTTTTGTATGTGATACACAACATTAATTCGAATGCATTGCACAACAAAAACTTTCTGTTGCAATTTTGTTGAGGGTTATGTCAAAATTTTCCATAAAATGACTGGACTACTACCAGTCTAGACACCCAACCCTCCATATAAAAACCTGCACACGCGCGCGACACCGCACCCCCTCGACCGACAACCTTGAAGTTGAACCACCGTGTGTTTACAACGACCCAATAAACTTTTAATCGCATCACTCACTGCGAGTAGCTTAATCAGGTTAGTTGGTTAGTTAATGTCGCTAAGCTAGCCCAACTTGCCAAAGTTGAAGTTTTGTGTTTTGCGTTATGTATACTAACCACAAACTCTCGTAAGTAGCCGTTACATCCCGACTCGTCTTCTTTGTTTAATTCTTCCACATGCTTTATGAAAGTCTGTAAACATTCCTCAAACGTCTGTGACATGGCTGTTGTCGTTAAATAATTATCTGTTACACAGTCACCCACCTGTTGCCTGCAGACAAGCCATCAACAAGGAAGTGTTTTTACCGGAAAGAAGGGTCACGTGATGGGACTCGTTAGACACGGTATTTTGTTAGACTAGTATTACAATCGCGGAGTAGATATGTCGGTATGCCACACAGCCCTGTATAATAAACACACGCACTATACTCGCTGTGACGTAGGTTTATATAGCAAGGGCAGCAGAACTCAGGATAATTAAATTAAGAATAACTTTTTAAAACTTCGAGGGAACATCGATGTATAAACTATAAATATATCCTTTAAATGTAATGTAAGCTCTGTCTTTTTAAAATTAGAAACATAATAATAATAATAAACGTTAACACACACACACGCAAACGCGCATGCGTACCCCCCCCCCCCCCCTCCCCGACACACACACACAGGCACGCGCGCACACACACACCAGGGCCCGGTAACACAAAGCACTCGTAACACTTACGTCAGACGTACGCCACACATTATGTATGGTGTACATTTGACGTAAGTGTTACGAGTGCTTTCTGTTACTGGGCCCAGGGCTCTAGGCAGCGGGTTGGGGCAAGGGGGCAGTTGCCCCCCCCCCCCCCCCCCGAACAAATCCGGAAAGCATTATAAAAACTTAAAGAAAATTCTCTTCTTAACTGTTTAAGGAGTTTTAGACTATTAACTACTCAGTTGCCCCCCCCCCCCCAACAAAACATTCTAGTTACGGCCCTGCACCCACACACACACACATACACACACGCACGGACACACACACACACACACACACACACACACACAAACACTAATTTAACTCCAAAATCATTTTAGGTGTCTCAGTGTCATAGTGATTAAGTCATCGACAGAATGAATGAACGTTAAACGACACCCCAACACGAAAAATAAAGTCATCAAGATATTGGTTCCTATTTTAATACTGGCTCGTTGAAGCTACATTTATATTTAATTATCCATTTAATTATTTGTCTGTTTTATATAATTTATCAGGTTCAATAGCTGTGCAAAGCCATTGAACATAGCAATAAATATAAAATAGACAAATTATTTTTAAAATAAATATCATATATAAATATGTAAGCATACGGGCTCCCATTTTTGTTGGGGGTGGGGGGCTTTTGCCCAAATTAAACAAAGTTGCCCGTATGTATGGTTGCAAACGAATCACTACGTGTTTTTACATGGATTACAACTAAGGATCTTTAATATGCACCATGCCACAGACAGGGTAGTACATACCACGGCCTTTGATATGCCAGTTGTGGTGCATTGGTTGGAACGAGAAATAGCCCAATGGGCCAACCGACGAGGATCGATCCCAGACCGCCCGCGCATCGAACGAGCGCTTTACCACTGGGCTATATCCCGTCTGCTGAAATGTGTGAGCCATATTATGTACCTAATCCAAGTAACATTTATGGTATGACTATACCAAATAAAATCCCATAGGCGACCATGTTAACGTTTGTGTTTAAAAACACTATATGCAATATATCAACCAAACTATGACCCATAAATATCAGTACTACAACCCCTATCTCAAAGTGTTAACTGAAGAAAATGGTACCTTTCATGGCCCATTTTTGGTATAACCCCTAGTTTTGCCAAAAAAATTAGTACTTTTTTTTTGACAGTGTCACGGGGATCCTATAATACCCGTAACTGAATAAAACACGATTATCCAAATATCTCTCCTAACTGTATATCTATTAGATCTCTCTGTATCGGGCAGTCCAATACCCGAGTGGCTCGGCTCTAGGTAGATCAGAGATAAGATCTTATATAAAGTATATGTAATATAGCACGTTAAGTTCACTAGAAAACACAACAAAACACAATACACTTTGGAATCTGTATTAACCTTACGCTGACAAATATATTTGCCGCAGTTAATTACTTACAACAACAATAATAATAACAACCCGGAACTAATCACTTAATTAGTTAATCACTAGGTGTCTAGTTTACACAATATTCTAATCACTTCACCGTGATACAACACACACACGTGTGATAATTGAGAAACGCTGCCAGGGGAACTTAATTAATAAAGGAATTACAACTCTATTCCTAACTGGTTAATTTTTAATTAACCCTTAACTACTCATTCAGTAACCTTGTAATACAGAATTAATACTGGTACCTATCACAATAAAGACAATAACCTACAGTTTACCTAGGTCCTCTAGGATGACTGGTTAAGCTTTAATAATTTTAGTACAGTGAAGCCTACAATTTACTTCGTCAGATTACCGGAAACACTGTCTAAATAATATTGGTATAATACAGTATTAAAATATTTAAAGTCACATCAATCACATCAAGGTTATACAACAGAGCAGAAATATATATTTACCACGTCCGGACTGAACTTATATAGATCGTTCAGTGGACGACGTTCGTTCCCCTGCAGCCTTCCAAAGTTTCTCCCCGATATCTCTAAACTCCTCTCTATTTATTCAAAAAATCTCAGAGACAGCGAATATCGCCTGGGGGCACAACGCGGTCCCTCACCTATCATGTGAATTTCCACCACTCCCAGAGTCAATATATTTTCTTAGATGACCAGACATACTGTCGCCAGTTCGCCGGAAATACCCCGGTCATAAACCGTTCTACCGGAGTTATTACGTAACTCTGGTAACCTGGTCTGGATGTGTATTGGGAACAGCTCGACCACCATCGCGCGGGGTATTACGTAACCACGCCGCACACGGCCCTCTGAAACAATTAACATCGCCACAGGCGAAAAAAAATAAGAGCATGTTCCGTCACACACCCCCACCTCAAAAAGGATATTTCCTCTACTCTAGGAATAGGGAAATATACTACATTAAAACAAAATGTGCGTTAACCGACGCATCCGGGCATTTATAACACATAGTAATAAGGTGACTACCAGTAATCACACTGAGTCTCTGAGTCCCTGGTATACAATAAAATATATAAAAACAAAACAGAATCAAGAATGTCAACACATTATCATAACGTTCAACTTCAGGACAGGGCATCAGCGATTACATTGGATGTGCCCTTGATGTGTTCAATGGTAATTGGGAATTCCTGCAGAAGAAGACTCCATCTCAAACTCTCTGGTTGGTGGCTTTCATTCTGTGAATGAAGGTAAACGGATTATGGTCAGTAAAGACAACCACTTGATGCAATGCTGATTTTACGTAGATCTGAAAATGCTTCAGAGCTTGTACCATGGCCAAAGCTTCCTTCTCTGTAGTGGAATAGTTAACCTGGTGTTTGTCAAACGTTTTGGAGAAGAAACTTACAGGATGGTCCAGTCCATTTTCGTCTTCTTGGAACAGCACAGCTCCAGCTCCCACGTCACTGGCATCCACAGCCAGCTTGAAAGGCATTCGGTAGTCTGGTGCTGTCATCAAGGGAGACGAGGAGAGCATCTGCTTAGGACGGTTGAATGACTTCTCGCATTCATCTGACCACTGGAACTTCGTTTCCTTCTTTTTCAGTGTCGCACGTTTTCCAGGTTTTCTCCGATAGGCATGCTGTCGAATCGGTGTAGCGTTGGGTTCCAAGCGCACATCCTGGATTAAGGTGTTGGTAACCGTTGGAAAGTCCTGACAAATGGAAACATTGTCTTGTATCAATGTAGTCAACTTTGCTCGCTGGGGGTTCAAGTCTGCTAGAATCTGGCTGTTGGTTAATTTGATCTCTGCAGTCTTGACGTCATCACAGGAAATTGAGTGACTCTCAATTTGGACAGGTAACACTGGAACTATCGGCAGTCTGTCAAAATAACCGTTTAGCAAATTGATGTGACAATACCTACTTTTCCTAACCCTATCAGGAGTGTTTATCACATACCCTGTCTCATTAACCCGTTTGTGCACAACATAGGGCCCGAAATACCTGTTCTGCGATGAACCCCGTTTAATGGGAAGGTACAGCAGCACCTTATCCCCTGGTTTAAATTCCCGACTCCTAGCCTTCCTATCAAACACTGATTTTATTTTGCTCTGAGCATAGCTCAGATGCTTCCTAGCCTTCCTATCTCTAACTCTCTTATTCATCAATACTCCCTTGTCCATATAATAACCTGACCTCTGATCCTCCATCTCACCTTCAGTTAACAAGGTAGTGCGAGCTGCCAACAAATTTGGATCAGCCCCCTGCTCTAGAACTAACTCTTGTCTATTACAAGGTAAGGCCCCTCTATCAAACACAACTGGTTCATTTACCCTCTGCGGGAGGTCAACAGGTTCCACCACATTTAGTTCGTCAGTTGACTTATCTACCATTTTACTGATAACCTCATCCACTCCAATTTCATGGCTCACACACGTATCAGACAAATCACAAATATCCTCTGGGTCTCGTGTTACCCTTCTGGCCATAGCCCTAGTCATTACACACGCAGGATATCTAGTCTCATCAACCTCACACTCTTCTATGGGTAAAGGGCTGTCTTTAATTAACAATTGGTCACATTTCGGCTGACAACACTGACTAGTCAAATCAATACCCAACAAAACTCCTATGTTTTCAACAGGCAAGTCCTTCACAACACCCATAATGACTGGTCCCGTCACAAACTTCGAACACAAGAAAACGTTATGTAACCGGACAACCATATTTTCTCCAGTAACTGAGGTTAAGGCCAAACTACGTTCTGTATCTGAATTTTCAATACCAGCTAAACACTTTGACGTTATAAGCGACTGACTACACCCTGTATCTCGATAGATTGATATTACCTTAGGACACAACTCTTGTTTGACATCACAAACCATACCAGTGGACACATACGGGTTTACTTTCTATGCCATGGGACTAACCATTAACTCTCTCGCTAACGGAGCTGACCTCTCTAAACCGACCACTTGCGCATTATCGCGTTTCCTTTTAAAACAGTCCCCGACAAGATGGTTATCCTTTTTACAGTAACTGCAATGTGGACGAAAAGTTCGTGCATTGGCTGATAATGCAGGTTATCCTTACTTTGCCCACCAGGTGCATTCCTTGCCTGACTAGCTGACCAACTAGAAGACTCTCCCCGATAGTTACTTTCCCGGGAAAAACCTGGCTGAAATTTCTTCTTATCACCCTGTTGTAAAGAGCTACCCTGTACTGCCTGAGCTTTGTGTATTAACACGTAATCATCTGCCACTATGCCTGCCTCCTCTATCTTTTTAACATCACGATCCTCTAAATGAATACGTAAGCTAACTGGTAATCCATTTTTAATGTCCTGTAAGATCAACAACTCCCGTAACTCGGTATATGACTCTACCTGATGAGAAACCACCCATTTATCAAACATCTCTGCCTTCTTAGCCACGAACTCACTATACGACTGACCCTGCGTTTTCTTCAACTCGCTATACCGTAAACGATAATCCTCAGGTCGTAACTCATAAGCCCTCAACACTGCCGCCTTAACTAGGTCGTACTGACTTGCTCGCTCATCACTCATTGAATTATAAGCTACGCTAGCCTTCCCCTTAAACTTAGACACGGCTAACAATGTCCACTTAGACTGCGGCCAATTTAGCTGCTTAGCGGCCCGTTCAAAAAGTTGAAAGAACATATCTACCTCCTGGTCGTCAAATACAGGCACTGATCTGTAAGCCTCCGACATGTTAAACCCATTTCCTGCCTCCCGTCTAACTTCTTCAGTATTCAACTTGAACTCATGTTCCACTTTTAGTTTTGCTAACTGGAATTCTCTATCCCTATCTCTCTCTTCTCTCTCTCTCTCTCTCTCTCTCTCTCTCTCTCTCTCTCTCTCTCTCTCTCTCTCTCTCTCTCTCTCTCTATCTTCTTTTTCTCTATCTCTATCTTCTTTTTCTCTCTCTCTATCTGTATCTCTCTCTTCTCTATCTCTCTCTCTCTCTCTCTCTCTCTCTCTCTCTCTCTCTCTCTCTCTCTCTCTCTCTCTCTCTCTCTCTCTCTCTCTCTCTCTCTCTCTCTCTCTCTCTCTCTCTATCTAATGCACGTTCTTCTCTTTCGTACTCAAGTTTTTTGAAAGCTAATTGTTGTTCCACACTTAACTCATTTATCTCTATCTCTGGAACAATCTCACTGTCTTCCATAACAGGCCTATCACCAAAAACTTCCTGGATAATAATTGTCTTTATATCACCTAAGGTTTTAGCTGATGTTAAATCAATTTCCCGCTCACTTGCGATTTCAACTAACTCGGCCTTACGTGCTCGCTTAATCTCCACTACACTGAGCGTATGCCTCTCCAGCAAATTCTTATCCATGTTTAGATATGACGCACTTATTATTAAAAAACAATTCTAGTGAACAACGTTGCTACTTCTGGTTAATTTGTAAAAATAATTTATAAAGCCCCCATTTACAAACAATACTTTTTAAATATGCATGTCCCGTTTCAGATCCGGGACGAGCGCCCCAATTTTCACTCCTGTCACGGGGATCCTATAATACCCGTAACTGAATAAAACACGATTATCCAAATATCTCTCCTAACTGTATATCTATTAGATCTCTCTGTATCGGGCAGTCCAATACCCGAGTGGCTCGGCTCTAGGTAGATCAGAGATAAGATCTTATATAAAGTATATGTAATATAGCACGTTTAGTTCACTAGAAAACACAAAAAAACACAATACACTTTGGAATCTGTATTAACCTTACGCTGACAAACATATTTGCCGCAGTTAATTACTTACAACAACAATACTAATAACAACCCGAAACTAATCACTTAATTAGTTAATCACTAGGTGTCTAGTTTACACAATATTCTAATCACTTCACCGTGATACAACACACACACGTGTGATAATTGAGAAACGCTGCCAGGGAACTTAATTAATAAAGGAATTACAACTCTATTCCTAACTGGTTAATTTTTAATTAACCCTTAACTACTCATTCAGTAACCTTGTAATACAGAATTAATACTGGTACCTATCACAATAAAGACAATAACCTACAGTTTACCTAGGTCCTCTAGGATGACTGGTTAAGCTTTAATAATTTTAGAACAGTGAAGCCTACAATTTACTTCGTCAGATTACCGGAAACACTGTCTAAATAATATTGGTATAATACAGTATTAAAATATTTAAAGTCACATCAATCACATCAAGGTTATACAACAGAGCAGAAATATATACTTACCACGTCCGGACTGAACTTATATAGATCGTTCAGTGGACGACGTTCGTTCCCCTGCAGCCTTCCAAAGTTTCTCCTGGATATCTCTAAACTCCTCTCTATTTATTCAAAAAATCTCAGAGACAGCGAATATCGCCTGGGGGCACAACGCGGTCCCTCACCTATCATGTGAATTTCCACCACTCCCTGAGTCGATATATTTTCTTAGATGACCAGACATACTGTCGCCAGTTCGCCAGAAATACCCCGGTCATAAACCGTTCTACCGGAGTTATTACGTAACTACTGGCCACATGGCCTCCGCACCTGCTCTGGGTGTGTATTGGGAACAGCTCGACCACCATCGCGCGGGGTATTACGTAACCACGCCGCACACGGCCCTCTGAAACAATTAACATCGCCACAGGCGAAAAAAAATAAGAGCATGTTCCGTCACAGACAGTTACCCCATACATGTTCCAAGCACAAGGCACAGTGGTACTTGATGAAATAAAAGTGCATACATTTTTAATCCAGATGAAACTAAATTTTTTTACAACCAACACACTCACATTTATAACCAATTACGGGACTTGTGGTGTTTAACTTCTCTATCAAAAGTACGGTGCCCCTCAAAATTATTTAGTTTAGTGCTACCTTATGTGCGAAACACGCTGATCTGGGTGTCCCAGTTTCAAATTCCTCCCGTATTCAAGTTACTCCCCGGTAATTTGAACCTAGTTTCACATTACCGGGGGTTGTTTGAACCTAAGTTCAGATTACCCCCGGGGTAGTTTCAAGCTACCCCCCCCCCCCTTAGTTTCAAACGACCCCCCGGGGATAGCCTGAAACTAGGGGGGGGGGGTAACTTGCACATATATGGTAGTTTCAAATTACCCCAAGTTTCGGATTAACCCATTTAATATCTCAAACTATACGGCGATTCATGAACGTGTTGTGAATTAGACTAATTTTACATAGTGATATTTCCTGGGGAGAAAAATGGTGAGTGACTGAATCATTGTTTAATGTCCGTGTATATACACAGACGACGTGATGTCGACGCAGGAAGGGGCTATACGTAAAATATAATAGGACAGACATATTATGTGTTCTATTATTTACGTATTGACTATTAACAGTTTATATCTGAACTTAGGTAGTAGTATACAAGAAATAGAGATTATCACACGAGCGGGTGTGTCATACTGAGTTTACGAAACGAGTGACAGATTTCTTTGTATGAAATTTGTCACGAGTTTCGTAAAATCAGTATGACACACCCGCTCGTGTAATAATTCCTTTATTATTCATATAAAAATATACCCTATTTGTGAAAATTTACTGGTTGTTGGGTGGGGGTAATTTGAAACTACGGGGGGTACTTTGAACCTAGGTTCAAATTACCCGGGGGGTAACCTGAACCGGGGTGTAATTTGACCGGCAATCCAAATAAAAATATTTGTATTCGTAATATCAAAATAGTTCTGTCTAAAGTGAATTAAAATTGTTACAATTTTTTAAGATAAAACTACTTTTTAAAAAAAATATTTTAACTCGGGAATTAATAATTGCTGGTAAATGCCAATACAATTTTTTTATTATTAAAATTATTGGAGGGCTAAATCCCCCAGTCCTCCCCCCCCCCCCCCCCCCCCCCCCCCCCCACCTACGCCGTGCCTGTCTTAAACAAAATAATAATTAATAATAACATCAACCTGAGACCACTTATTTCTAAATCAGCCTATAGTCATTTGCGTCAAAAGGGAACCCATGAATTGTCAAATAACTAAATAATTATAAAATTAAACTAAATATCAAGCCATTACCAACACTCGGAACATTTTTTATTTTAATTAATTAATTAAAAAACGATCTATATAAATAAAATGAAAAACCTTTCTTAACAAATTGACAGGATAGTACATATCATGGCCTTTGGTATATCAAAGGCCGTGGTATGTGCTGTCCTGTCTGTGGGATGGTGCATATAAAAGATCCCTTGCTACTAATGGAAAAACTGTAGCGGGTTTTCTCTCAAAGACTATGTCAGAATTACCAATTGTTTGACATCCAATAGTCGATGATTAACAAATCAATGTGCTCTAGTGGTGTCATTAAACAACAACAACAAATTTGACATCAAATTATATTTATAAATTAATTCTAATTTTTACAATATACTGGTAAAGACAAAATGCTAGAGCAGCCAGGGTATGCAGCTTCGTCCGCATTGTTACTGATGGAATCGATAATGCGGTACCCAGAGAATAAAGCGGAACTGTGCGTGCTTTACCTTAGCTGTTCCATCAGTTGCCTTCATACATGTAATATAAGGGGCAGGACGTAGCCTAGTGGTAAAGCACCCGCCTGATGCGCGGTTGGTCTGGGATCGATCCCCGTCGGTGGACCCATTGGGCTATTTCTCGTTCCAGCCAGTTCACCACCACTGGTATATCAAAGGTCGTGGTATGTGCTATCCTTTCTGTGGAATAGTGCACATAAAATTTTGGGAAAATGTAGCGGGTTTCTTCTCTAAGACTGTGTCTTGACATCCAATAGCCGATGATTAATAAATCAATGCGCTCTAGCGGTGTTGTTAAACAACACAAACTTCTTTTTTAAACTTTTTTTCATACCTGTAAAAAAGAAGATTTAACCTATTCAGTTTGATTGTAATTTGTAAAGAAACGTTTTATTTCCACTGATTTTCCCCTTCAAAAATTGTTATTTCATAACCGGCCTCAGTGGCGTCGTGGTTAGGCCATCGGTCTACAGGCTGGTAGGTACTGGGTTCGGATCCCAGTCGAGGCATGGGATTTTTAATCCAGATACCGACTCCAAACCCTCAGTGAGTGCTCCGCAAGGCCCAATGGGTAGGTGTAAACCACTTGCACCGAACAGTGATCCATAACTGGTTCAACAGAACAGAACTTTATTTACTCTCAGGCCGTAAACCACGGCATATGAGATACAATTATACATATATTTTGACAAGATGGAAAACGTATAAGTATTTCACATAAATAAATAAATAAATAAACAAATAAACAAATATATATATTTATATATATATACATACATACATACATACATACATAAAATACATATTCATATAGGTATTTTAGCCAGGGGACTTAAAGGTATTCATAATAAATTTACAGAAAATGGACAATTTACGAAGGACACCGGTTTTCTTGCTGTTGAAGATATTATAAAATTTATATGTATTAGGTTTTGATTTACAGTATTGTGGTAAGTAAATAATTCTGGGTTCTTTAAAAAATGGACATTTAAGTATATAATGGAACTCGTCTCCGATGTCGTTACTGTTGCAGAGGGGACATATTATCTCATGTAGTGGTATTCGTGTCCATCTACCTGTTTCAATTGGGAGATTATGGTTTGAGAGTCTAAAACGTAATAATGGACACCAATTTTTTTTCTCAAGTAATGTTACATATGTCTCAAATGTAACACAATATTTTAACAGTTTGTAATTTGAAGCTTTTCCGGAATTATCGATATGACTGTACCATGTTTGTAGGAATTGATCTTTAAGTCTTAAAGAAATAAATTCTTTAAAAAAGTGTAGCACTTGCAATTCTATTACATTGTGACATCCATATATATGTACAACCAATGTTATCCAATATTGATTTTACAAAGTCTATCCATTTATGTTTGTAAATATTATTATTGTAGTCATTCAACAACAATCTATTAACAAATAATGATAACTTGGACTGCTTCCCTGTAATTAGTCTGAACCAAAAAGTAATCATCCGTAGCTTTACAGTTATAGTTACCGGGAAACGTCCAAGTTCTCCATACAACATGTACAACGGTGTAGAATTCCTCACTGGTAACAGTAGTTTTAAAAATGTATTATACAGTTTATCTATGGAAGCTAAACTTTCGAAACCCCATGTTTCGCATCCGTATAAAAGGACTGGTATAACCATACAATCAAATAATTTAAGCTGACAGTGAATAGATATATTACAGCGTTTTCCTTGTTTGAGAACGAAGTACATAGCTTTATGTGCTTGTTCGTACAACATTTTTCTTGCATTAGTAAATTTATTTAATTTATGGAATACAACACCAAGGTATTTATATGTATCTACTTTATCAAGTCTAGACTTTCCCAAATAAAACATTTTGCTGTAGTCCTTCTTGTTGCCACTAAAAATTAAAACTTTTGTCTTTTTACAATTGACAGTTAGTTTCCATTCTGTACAACATGAATTAAAAGTATTTAGTAATGTCTGCATATCTTCAAAATTATCTGCGAACAGCGCTGTGTCGTCTGCATAGAGTAAGACAAAAAGAACAATAGTGTTAATTAAGGTGGCATCTGTGATCAATCCATCTATTTGGATACCATTACATTTATTCTTTATAAAAGTTTCTTCGAGGTCGTTAAGGAACAAGGAGAACAGCAAGGGTGATACATTTTCACCTTGCCTAACACCCACACAACAAGGAAAATAATTTGCCCGTGCATTATGAGCAGTAACACAAGATTTAATATCCTGGTACATACTATATATGACTTGGAAACATTTACCATTTATACCGTTTTGTATAAGTTTACTCCAGAGTCCTATTCGCCATACTGAATCAAATGCTTTGCTAAAATCTATAAATGTACAAAATATTTTTTTCTTTCATGCTTTAATAATTCCATAAGTCCATAGAGAGTAAAGATATGATCGTTCGTAGAATATTCCTTTCTAAATCCAGCTTGAACTTCTGAGAGTAAATCATTCAATTCGAGATATAATTTCAACCTATTATTCAAGACAGCAGTAAAGAGTTTCCCAAGACAGCTGAGTAATTTAATGGGTCTATAGTTTTCGGGAGCCTCCCTATCGCCGCTTTTATAAATAGGTTTAATTATACCAACCAACCAGGATTCTGGAAAAATACCGTTATCTAATACTAAATTAAAGAGTTTGACATATACAGAACTCATGCAATCTATTGTCTGCTTAATATATTCGTTGATGATTTGGTCTGATCCAGGTGCCTTGTTTTTTTTTTAGACTTTTAACAACAGCGAGTATTTCTTCTTCTAAAATGGGTCCATTTAGGGTTGTGTTATAGTCTGTAGTGAAATTGAGTTCATTTGCAGCTGCTGTATGTTCGTCGCTGCTGTTTACATCTTTAAAGCAATCGTAGAGCTTATCTAAAGGTGGTAATGTACAGTCATCTTTGTTTTCTTTTAACAGTTTCCAAAAGGCTCGCGTATCGTGATGACTGAGTTCTATAATCTTGTGCTCCGTCTTCCAATTATGTCTATTTACGTATTTGCGAATTACATTTTTATATTGTTTGCTGGCATTCAAGAGGCGTTGTTTGTTGTCCGGTGTTTTTAGTCTGTTGTACATTGTTCTAGCGTCCGTGTACTTTCTTCTGAGTGATCTGCACTGATTTCCAAACCATGCCTTGTTACTGGTGTTTTTGCGCTTGGGTTTAACTCGGCCATGGTTTGTGCTATGGTTTGTGGGAAGCCCAAATAAAAGATCCCTTGCTGCCTGTCGTAAAAGAGACAGCTGGTTTCCTCTAAAAAAAACAGTGTCAGAATGACCATAATATGTTTGACGTCCAATAGCCGATGATAAGATAAAAAATCAATGTGCTCTAGTGGCATCGTGAAATAAAACAAACTTTACTTTTTTTTGTTATTTCATTTGGTATGGGTTTAAAAATTAATAATATGTTTTATGAATTTTAACTGTTTTCTTGATGGTGTTACATGCCAGTTCATGTGTTCCTTTTGTCGAAACGGACTATTATAGGTTGAGTAATTTAGTATGGTATCAATTGGCCAGTATGTAACAGTCACGTGACTTAATGAACAGACTGATTACATCGGGGTCAGGAGCCCTTAACTACTCATTCAGTAACCTTGTAATACAGAATTAATACTGGTACCTATCACAATAAAGACAATAACCTACAGTTTACCTAGGTCCTCTAGGATGACTGGTTAAGCTTTAATAATTTTAGAACAGTGAAGCCTACAATTTACTTCGTCAGATTACCGGAAACACTGTCTAAATAATATTGGTATAATACAGTATTAAAATATTTAAAGTCACATCAATCACATCAAGGTTATACAACAGAGCAGAAATATATACTTACCACGTCCGGACTGAACTTATATAGATCGTTCAGTGGACGACGTTCGTTCCCCTGCAGCCTTCCAAAGTTTCTCCCCGATATCTCTAAACTCCTCTCTATTTATTCAAAAAATCTCAGAGACAGCGAATATCGCCTGGGGGCACAACGCGGTCCCTCACCTATCATGTGAATTTCCACCACTCCCCGAGTCGATATATTTTCTTAGATGACCAGACATACTGTCGCCAGTTCGCCAGAAATACCCCGGTCATAAACCGTTCTACCGGAGTTATTACGTAACTACTGGCCACATGGCCTCCGCACCTGCTCTGGGTGTGTATTGGGAACAGCTCGACCACCATCGCGCGGGGTATTACGTAACCACGCCGCACACGGCCCTCTGAAACAATTAACATCGCCACAGGCGAAAAAAAATAAGAGCATGTTCCGTCACAGACAGTTACCCCATACATGTTCCAAGCACAAGGCACAGTGGTACTTGATGAAATAAAAGTGCATACATTTTTAATCCAGATGAAACTAATTTTTTTTACAACCAACACACTCACATTTATAACCAAGTACGGGACTTGTGGTGTTAACTTCTCTATCAAAAGTACGGTGCCCCTCAAAATTATTTAGTTTAGTGCTACCTTATGTGCGAAACACGCTGATCCGGGTGTCCCAGTTTCAAATTCCTCCCGTATTCAAGTTACTCCCCGGTAATTTGAACCTAGTTTCACATTACCGGGGATTGTTTGAACCTAGGTTCAGATTACCCCCGGGGTAGTTTCAAGCTACCCCCCCCCCCCCCTTAGTTTCAAACGACCCCCCGGGGATAGCCTGAAACTGGGGGGGGGGGGGGACTTGCACATATATGGTAGTTTCAAATTACCCCAAGTTTCGGATTAACCCATTTAATATCTCAAACTATACGGCGATTCATGAACGTGTTGTGAATTAGACTAATTTTACATAGTGATATTTCCTGGGGAGAAAAATGGTGAGTGACTGAATCATTGTTTAATGTCCGTGTATATACACAGACGACGTGATGTCGACGCAGGAAGGGGCTATACGTAAAATATAATAGGACAGACATATTATGTGTTCTATTATTTACGTATTGACTATTAACAGTTTATATCTGAACTTAGGTAGTAGTATACAAGAAATAGAGATTATCACACGAGCGGGTGTGTCATACTGAGTTTACGAAACGAGTGACAGATTCTTTGTATGAAATTTTTCACGAGTTTCGTAAAATCAGTATGACACACCCGCTCGTGTAATAATTCCTTTATTATTCATATAAAAATATACCCTATTTGTGAAAATTTACTGGTTGTTGGGTGGGGGTAATTTGAAACTACGGGGGGTACTTTGAACCTAGGTTCAAATTACCTGGGGGGTAACCTGAACCGGGGGGTAATTTGACCGGCAATCCAAATAAAAATATTTGTATTCGTAATATCAAAATAGTTCTGTCTAAAGTGAATTAAAATTGTTACAATTTTTTAAGATAAAACTACTTTTTCAAAATAATATTTTTGTTTAGACTTTTAACAACAGCGAGTATTTCTTCTTCTAAAATGGGTCCATTTAGGGTTGTGTTATAGTCTGTAGTAAAATTGAGTTCATTTGCATCTGCTGTATGTTCGTCGCTGCTGTTTACATCTTTAAAGCAATCGTAGAGCTTATCTAAAGGTGGTAATGTACAGTCATCTTTGTTTTCTTTTAACAGTTTCCAAAAGGCTCGCGTATCGTGATGACTGAGTTCTATAATCTTGTGCTCCGTCTTCCAATTATGTCTATTTACGTATTTGCGAATTACATTTTTATATTGTTTGCTGACATTCAAGAGGCGTACCGGCCTCGGTGGCGTCGTGGCAAGTCATCGGTCTACAGGCTGGTAGGTACTGGGTTCGGATCCCAGTCGAAGCATGGGATTTTTAATCCAGATACCGACTCCAAACCCTGAGTGAGTGCTCCGCAAGGCTCAATGGGTAGGTGTAAACCACTTGCACCGACCAGTGATCCATAACTGGTTCAACAAAGGCCATGGTTTGTGCTATCCTGCCTGTGGGAAGCGCAAATAAAAGATCCCTTGCTGCCAATCGGAAGAGTAGCCCATGTAGTGGCGACAGCGGGTTTCCTCTCAAAAATCTGTGTGGTCCTTAACCATATGTCTGACGCCATATAACCGTAAATAAAATGTGTTGAGTGCGTCGTTAAATAAAACACTTCTTTCTTTCAAGAGGCGTTGTTTGTTGTCCGGTGTTTTTAGTCTTTTGTACATTGTTCTAGCGTCCGTGTACTTTCTTCTGAGTGATCTGCACTGATTTCCAAACCATGCCTTGTTACTGGTGTTTTTGCGCTTGGGTTTAACTCGGCCATGATTTGTGCTATGGTTTGTGGGAAGCCCAAATAAAAGATCCCTTGCTGCCTGTCGTAAAAGAGACAGTTGGTTTCCTCTAAAAAAACAGTGTCAGAATGACCATAATATGTTTGACGTCCAATAGCCGATGATAAGATAAAAAATCAATGTGCTCTAGTGGCATCGTGAAATAAAACAAACTTTACTTTTTTTTTATTATTTCATTTGGTATGGGTTTAAAAATTAATAATATGTTTTATGAATTTTAACTGTTTTCTTGATGGTGTTACATGCCAGTTCATGTGTTCCTTTTGTCGAAACGGACTATTATAGGTTGAGTAATTTAGTATGGTATCAATTGGCCAGTATGTAACAGTCACGTGACTTAATGAACAGACTGATTACATCGGGGTCAGGAGCCGCGGGGGAGTCAATTTCAATTTCTTTATTGACTTTAAACTAAAAGGTCATCAGTACAGAGTAATGATATATACATGCAAACAGTGGCGATGTACATAAATTGAAATAATTATATTATACTAGCTGTGGAGATTGCATAAAAAAGCCTATTAAATACAGATATTTCTCAAATTTGCAGCAAGATATAAATATTTACCTAAATTGCGCATTTGCTTAATATTATGTACATTAAGCAGTTGAATAAATTTAAAGACAGAAGGCTTTTTCCAATAATATGGCTTAATAAGTGAAATTCTTAAATTAAACTGATTTATCAATATTGTGATATCTGCCAGTTTCAAAGGCTAGACTATGGGCTAATAGGCGGTATTTAGTAATATGTTTTCTAAAATGTACAGGAAGGTATTTACTAAGGTAGTATTGCAAACCATATATGTTACCATCAATGAAATATTTGTAATGAAAACTTTTTGAAGAGTCATGGATCTGACCTCTAATTACCTGTTGTGCTTGATCTAGCAGTCTTTGCTTAATGACAGGTAAGTGTTTAGAATCAATATGTTGATTTAGCCATAACTCTCCAAAACCTAACCTAGTCAGTTCATATTTGACATAATAAGCCCAATTTGTTTTATTTTGAACCTCAACACAATCATATAGATACAAGTAACAATTTTTAATAATGCAATTATCAGTATTTAAAATTTTGTACCAGTACTTTATCATACTGAATATTCTATTGACTCGTAATGGTACACGACCCAATTCAGCATATATCAGGGAATTATTAGTGGATCGTTTTACACCTAGTAATCTTTTTAAAAACTCGAGGTGAAGCTTTTCTATTGTGTTCCCTTTGTGGAAACCCCAAACTTCAGAGGCATAGCAGATACTAGTAGTGATATAACAGTCGAACAATATCAAAGTTTCAATATTTAAGTACAAAGATTTTGTATTGGAACACAATGCAAACGTTGCTTTTATTCCTTGATCTGCTAGATGTTTTTCAGCAACTGTGAATTTGTTATTGTAATGCAAAATGAAACCCAAATAGGAGAATTTATCAACTATTTCTAAAACTTTATGGTTATAAAACCACTTTTCCCCATTTTTAATTTTTCCAGCATTTCTAAAAAATCATTACTTTTGACTTTTCTAAGTTAACTTCCATACCCCATTGGTTTGAATATTCATATAAGCAGTCCAACATTTGCTGTAAACCATCAACAGACTCAGAAAATATCACCAAGTCATCTGCATACAACAATAAAAATAGAGTAATATCTTTACATTCATATGGTAAACAACCCTTTCTATAAAGGTAACTTCTAAATTATTAATAAACAAATAAAATAAAATAGGTGATAACACTTCGCCTTGCATTAAACCCAAATTGTTGGCAAAATATTCCGATATATAACCATTAATGTTAATACAACTACGCACATTGAGATACAGTGAATAGATAACAGTTAAACGTTTTCCTTTGACACCAGCCTTAATGAGTTTATGAAATAATTTTTGACGATCAATAGAGTCAAAAGCCTTTTTAAAATCAACAAATGCACAGTATAACCTCTTTTTCGAAGACAAAGTTTTTGTAATAATAGCATGTAATGAGAATATGGCATCAACGGTTACTCTTCTTGGCTGGAATCCGAATTGTGCATCAGAAATAATATCATTATCCGAAGTCATGGCCCCTGCACTTCACCCTGTTGCTAGTGGTGCTCAGAAAGCTGGAAATGCCGCACGACCGATTTCAACCCGTGAAAATCGCAAATGTCTCTTGATAGCATGCCCCCGAATCCCAATAACAGGTTTGGTTCCTCAAATACATGTATTTTCATCTCCCAGATGATCGTACTTGCAGTCAGGTCACGTCATAGGGTTTTACGTGTACATTCAGAACAAGCTGTTGTAGTGCACGCCTGTCCTGGGCGCAGGAAAAGGGTTAAGGTAGGTGAGAGAGGGGAACTCGCGCTGGCAAGTGCAAAGGAGCACCAGCAGCTCAATCGGAACTTGCAGTGGCCCTGGGGACGGGACATAGCCCAGTGGTACAGCGCTCGTTCGATATGCGGTCGGTGTGGGTTCGATCGGTGTGGGCTATTTCTCGTTCCAGCTAGTGCTCCACAACTGGTGTCCAGGGCAGGATTCCTTGCAGTGGCCCCTCCACGCATAAATACGTTTCGCAGGCCCTGTTATAGACCACGGTTTTGTATTGGGAAGGACGGGAGTTAGCTCAGTCGGTTGAGCGCTCGCCTGAGGTATTTGCGTCGCAGGATCGAACCACCTTAGTGGATCCATTCAGCTGATTGGGTTTTCCCGTTCCAACCAGTGCACCATAACTGATCAAAGGCCGTGGTATGTGCTCTCCTGTCTGTGGGAAGTGCATATAAAAGATCCCTTGTTGATTAGGGAAATGTAGCGGGTTTCCTCTGTTGACTGCGAGTCAGAATTACCAATTGTTTGACATCCAATATGCGATGATTAATCAATCAATGTGCTCTAGTGGTGTCGTTAAACAAAATCAACTTTAACTTTGTATTGGGAAGGGCATCTGCGTTTTGTGGAGGGGGTTGTGGACACTCAACCGGCTTTGGTGGCGCAGTGGTTAAGCCGTCGGACTACAGGCTGGTAGGTACAGGGTTTCGCAGCCCGATACCGGCTCCAATCCAGGGCCCTGGCGACAGCGGGTTTCCTCTCTCAATATCTGTGTGGTCCTTAACCATATGTCTGACGCCATATAACCGTAAATAAAATGTGTTGAGTGCGTCGTTAAATAAAACATTTCTTTCTTTCTTTCCAATCCAGGGCCCCGTTCCATGAAGCGATCTTAGCCCTAAGATTAACTTAAGTGCATAAGTAGCTATGCGCTTAAGGTAATCTTAGGGCTAAGATCGCTTCGTAGAACGGGGCCCAGAGTGAGTTCTTAAGGGCTCAGTGGGTAGGTGTAAGGCCACTACACCCTGTTCTCTCTCACTAACCACTAACAACTAACCCTCTGACCTGGACAGACAGCCCAGATAGCTGAGGTGCGTGCCCAGGACAGCGTGATTGAACCTTAATTGGATATAAGTACGAAAATAAGTTGAAATGAAATTTGGACTCTCACACTGTCAATAAGTCGTGCCCTCAACCCCATGTCTATGCTAGTGACTGATTACTACAAGTTTGATCGTGTCCTAATTAAAATTAAAATTAACGCTGCGTAATTGTTACCAATTGATGTAAAGTGTCCCCCGCTGTTTGTCACGCGTTGTACATAACTTCCTCTTTCGACAGCCAGCTCGTCATTCCACTTGTGTAGCCAGCGGGAGTGGGGGAGGGCACCTCTTTTATTCCTCTCCACCACCTTTAATATTCGACCCCATAACCCGACTCATAAACAGTGTGGGTGCACCCCCACCACACACACACACACACACACACATACACACCACACACACATATACACTCTCACACACACACACACACACCTCCCAATGTAAAAAAACTGGCTACGTCAATGTATCATTAGCTTGTTTTTGTTCTGTTGGTATTTTAATACGCAAATAGTAAATCTTAAGGCAGAGATGAATTTTACTTGCAGAATTTTACGGGTGAGCATACTCTAGAAACTTTGCTTTACGGCCTCAATATCAGTCAGCCACCCCCACCCCACGTGTTTACTTGCTTCCGCCGTGCCTGCAGTATACTCATTTAATAGCACCTAATAATATACTAATTACATGTTACGTTTTTTCTTTTGATTTATTGGAAAAGTAGTTTAAACTTTAAATGTTCGAATCATTTTAATCCACTTTAAGAGACAATTATTGGGATATAGTTACGACTATTATTGTCTTTATTTGGATTTTCGATCATTTAATAGCATGTTCCACATATAAAGGCAGTTTTAGAGAGTATTTTTTTAAATAATAATAAGAAAATAATAACAGAAGAAGAAAACATAATTTAAAAGTATTTTTAAAAATTAACAAAAAAGAAGTAAAAATAAAATAAAATAAACAATTAAACAAATACATTGTAAATAAATAAATAAATAAATAAAAGTTGCAATAAAGTTAATAACCGGTTGACAAAATAGCCTTTAGAATTAAGCGTATTTGACTTAAGTGTCAGTACCCCCCACAGGATATAGGCTTATACGTCATGTTGATATGTGCACTTATTTATTGTACACAATGCAACTACACATAGTTGTTAGGTTACAGCTCATGAACTTTATACGCGCACAGATAAATACTTCCTAATATAAGTTATTGTTACTGTTAGGTAGTAGGGCTATATATGTACTACATGTGTATGTATATACATGTTGTCACAACAGTTCGTGGATGCACTCTATAAATATAAACATGTAAACCGGTGCAGATCTGGGATTTTTAACAGGGGGACCCATAACAATATAATGTAGTTCCGTGGCAATGGTAACCATAGCTCGAGTCACCTTCAGCGCCACCAGTTATTAACATAAGCGTACGAGACGGGGGGGGGGGGGGGGGGGGGGGGTGTTGCAGGGCAACTGCCACACTAGTGCTGAAGCAAAACCTCAAATTCGGGAAAAAATGGTGCAGATATTCGTTAAAAATGTGATAACCTAAGACCTTTTTAGCAAGTATTTCAATCATTCTACTCTCAAACGTAATTGTAATCTATGTAAAAATGCGTAGTTATCCAGATTCGGACATTTTCGTTTAATTCAGGCCAGAGATGGGGTAATCGTAATCAGTAATTGTAATCGATTACATGTTTTCATGTAATCGCAATCGTAATCGATTACATTGTTTGAGAATGTCATGTAATCGCAATCGTAATCGATTACATTGTTTGAGAATGTCATGTAATCGTAATCGTAATCGTAATCGATTACATTGCTAATGTAATCGTAATCAGCGATTACTTTCATGATTACTCATAATTATTTACTAAACTTAGATGTGTTTAGCATCAACTCCAGTAACAAGAAAGAAGTGTTTTATTTAACGACGCACTCAACACATTTTATTTACGGTTATATGGCGTCAGACATATGGTTCAGGACCACACAGGTTTTGAGAGGAAACCCGCTGTCGCCACTACATGGGCTACTCTTCCGATAGGCAGCAAGGGATCTTTTATTTGCGCTTCCCACAGGCAGGATAGCACAAACCATGGCCTTTGTTGAACCAGTTATGGATCACTGGTCGGTGCAAGTGGTTTACACCTACCCATTGAGCCTTGCGGAGCACTCACTCAGGGTTTGGAGTCGGTATCTGGATTAAAAATCCCATGCCTCGACTGGGATCCGAACCCAGTACCTACCAGCCTGTAGACCGATGGCCTGCCACGACGCCACCGAGGCCGGCAACTCCAGTAACAGTGCCTATAGTTAGAAGCAGTACTGGTCAGTCAGTAGAACTGATCTTCCATTGTCTACTACTCTCATAGTAGAACTATTATTTGCCTTGAGAAACAGGGGGTCATATCGTCTGGAATATCAAATGAATGTTACCCAGGGGCATGGGCGTATGGGGACTCTTTGATTTAGGGGGGCTGGAGGGGTTGATTTGCCCGAAATGTTACCCAGATAAAATTTGCCCGAATTTTCCCCACTGTTTTCCCCGAATTTTCCCCACTGTTTCCCCCACTGTTTCCCCCTACCTGCCCCCCCCCCCCGGGTCGTACGCCCATGCCCAGGGGATGAAGACACACATTCACATAATGGTATCTATCGTGTTTACGTTTACTATAAAACCACTTGAATGAATACAGTGTTCTAGCTAGCAATATATAAAAGGACGCTGCACCATGCCCCAATTTTGTGTCCTGATTCATTGCCGTAAAAAATGAATAATATATATATTTGTTTTTATAATAAAACACTTGCGTTCCTCTGAATGCATATACGCGTTATTACGGGTCTGGTCGTTTTAGTAAAAATGTAGTGTTTCTTTCTTTCCGTTTCTTTTTTTCCTGTTACTTTTTTTCCGTTTCTTTCTTTCCTGTTTCTTTTTTTCCTGTTTCTTTCTTTCCTACAATCGGTACCATTGGTGGACTTTCACACAGGTCTGTGACAAAACGAGATATTGTCAAGCGTTTCGTAGTTGAATGAGCGTCTTAGCTCAGAACAGGGGAGATAATAAAACAGGTGGCACATCACTCGTCAGGGTCCAACAAACTCGGACAATAGCTGTATTTTTTCATTGCTTTGTCATTCTTTGTTATACCACGATCATAAGGGACCGATTGTAGGAAAGAAAGAAACAGGAAAAAAAGAAACAGGAAAGAAAGAAACGGAAAAAAAGTAACACGAAAAAAAGAAACGGTGGTATAACAAAGAATGACAAAGCAATGAAAAAAATGCGGCGCTTCTAATGATACCAAAATAAACACCAAGATACTTGTAATTTTCACCGATACAATTTTATCTTTATAATATGGCACAAAGCAAGCATGACTGCAAATCGATTCGTTAATAATAGTCATTTTTAGAATGTAAACAATTAAATGCAATGAGTAACTTTGTGTGTATATGTATGCAGATATCAATTTAATTATTTATTTACTTGTTTGTTCTTTTCTTTCGTTTTTATTTCTTCATTTATAGATTTAAAAAAAAAAAAAAAAAAAAAAATTAATTTGTGGATGGTATTAAATGGTATACGTTCTGCAAACAATAAAAAACCCAAGTGATCAGACAGTTTGCAACGAGTAATTATGGCTTATTTCAATAATATAACAAAATATATGTTATGCATTGATACAATAATTATACCTATGGTTATGGGTACCTTTTTGTCAATAATCCAAATTTAAGAATAATAAATCTGGTTTTGGAAACTGCAGTATACATACGTTGATAAATGTTTGAAATAACTTAATAAATAATCCAAAATAATCCATTATGTCTTTCAATGAATGAAATCGGTATGGTTGTAAAATAAAGTGCGTAACTTCATGGTGATAACATCATTTCATTATTTGTGTAGATTTGTGGAAATGTAATCATGATTGTAATCATGATTGCTAGACAATGTATTCGCAATCGTAATCGATTAATTTCAATTATGTTGTAATCGTAATCGTAATCGTGACATTCTAAAGTAATCGTAATCGTAATCGATTACTTTTGTCAAGTAATCGCCCCATCTCTGATATATATATATACTGAACAGCATTGAAAACGCACCACCAGTTGATAAATGCGAATGGGGCGTATATCAGCATTCAAAATATCAATGAATAAGTACCGTACTACCTTATGGACAATGCATGACGACGAATAACTTACAAAAACGATTGCCTGAACACTCCATGAAACACAACACCAAAACACAACATATTGCATGTATAGCTTGAAAAAAGTAAATTGAATGTGCAAATCATGCTGATTGGGGCTATAAAAGATGAAAAATCACTTTCATTTATGAAGTAGTCTTTGAGGGAACATTGAACAAGTGATGGCAAGGTTGACAACTGAGGAACGTGAACGTGCCTTAGGCATGCTTCAAGTCGGCATTTCGAGTAGAGTCATCGCCAGTGGTTTGGATTACCAGCAACATGGATCAACACGTAACTAGACTCCGGTCAGGAAATATCGGGACAGGAACCCCGGGCAGGACCATCTACATCCAGACCAACGACGTGAACGATACCACGACAAGCCACCGCCACAGCCGCAACGCTGCCAGGCTGCCAGGACTGCGACCAACTGTTGGAAGGTCGACGAGAGGTAGCTATCAGTGCCAGACACCATGCGAGGCCGTCATTGCTCTGCTGGGCACCGTGCTCCGACTGCATGTTGGACCTATCCATCGACCGATGGACATCGAAATGAGACCGACGTTTGTCAGGAAGAGTCCCGTTTTCTGGAGATGTCGGATGGAAGATGTGGCGTAGGCGTCGTGGTGAACGTTACCACAAACTGCCTGTCCAGACGAACAGATTCGGGGTGGGGGAGTGTCATGGTGTGGGGCGTGCCAGTTATCATCACCAAAGAGAACTCCCTGTTTGCCGTGGCAGAATGAATGCCAGGGCTACCGGGATAGATCCTCCGGCCACACATCTTTGGGTTAACCTGGTCAACGCCACCTCAGTGTTCCACAAATGAATAACCTCAGACAGCACGTCTCAAAACGGCACTACTACAGAACAACAACATTAATGTCCTTCCCAGGCCATTATATCGCCGATTATCGGGTCGATTGAGAAGACGTTGCATGGCTTGTGTTGCTGCAGACGGTGGTCATGCATGCTATTGACTTTTCATTGTGACCCGTGTGGCAGCAGCCTTGCAGGCCGATTAATACACCATCCCCCGGGCGTCTTTTTTTGTTTGTTGCTCAATCATCCATCTATTGCTGTTCATAACAAAAACATTTATTGCTCAGGTATTCCCGGTATTGACTCCAAACCTTTCCTTGGTGGTGCATTTTCACTGCTGTTCAGTACTATAGTGATATATGAACAATCTCTGCAAAAAAAGTAATTAAAAGGGTACACCATGGGTTATAACTCCGATTTTATGTTTCCTAATGTTCATGCTTTGTGAATATAAGGTTTTTGCGTTTCCCAAACACATTGAAGAGTTACATTCGATAAAATATAGCTACTGTACATAAAGTTCCAAAATGTGAATATTCGCAAAAACGCAGGCACGTGCACACCATGTCACCACTGCATGTGCCAGTTGATCTGCAATGGGGCAACATGAACATTAAAAATATAAAAGTGCAATAAGTACGCTTGCCTGGCCTCTATATCTGGCCGACAGTTACACAATCGATTGACATGCCACACTCCATGAAACCGCAGAGAAACAACACAACATCGGCCGACATCTACGCAGGCGAATGAAGAACGGCCGTTGCCAGGGCATTCCATGTGTTGGGGCAAGCACCATCTCCAGACTGTGGGACACGTTTCACCATGCAAGTCATTGAGGGAACACGTGACAAGTGATAGGCAAGGTTGACCACGGAGGAACGTACCCCGTGCAGGACCGCTTCACATCGGGTACGCTACCTTCGGGAACGATTGACTGGATGCCACCATTCACAGCAGCAATACCAGGTTTGCAGGAAATCCGACCAGACCGTACGGAACCGCCTACGGGACCATCCACGTGCCAGACCAACGAGGTGTCATCTTAACACCACAAAATCGCCGATCTGACTGCGAACGTGCCAGATGCATCGACAATGGCCTCAACTGCGATGGTCGACGAGGGGTGGTCAGCGCAGTGACGAGTCCCGTTTCTTGCTCCGACGTCATGCTGGAAGACCATATGTTAGACGTCCTGTGGTCGACGTTAAATGAGCAAACGCGTGTCAGGAAGGTATCGACAGAAATGTCGGCGGGGGTAGTGTCATGGTGTGGGCAGCCATCGTCACACAATGATCGGCAGAACAGACCTGATGGGGTGCAGGGAGTGTCAACCTGAATGCACAGGGGATACATTGATCAGATCACCCGACACAGCACTCCAGTTATGGCCAACGCCAAAGCAGTGGATGCCAACATGACAACGCCAGGCCTCACCAGCACGTCTATCAACGGGATTTCCTACAGAACAACACATTACCTCCTTCCTTGGCCACAAATGATCACCGGAGAGAACCCAAAAACGCATCTATGGCACGAGTTGAACCGACTATTCCGAACATTATTCGCAGACTTACAGGGTCGATGAGAAGCAGCGTTGCAGGCCGATGGGCTTGTGTTGCTGCAGATGGTGGTACTGCTGGTTGCTGACAATTTCAGGTGGTGCCAGGCAGTGTGTCAACACATACGTAGATGAATTAACCCGGTATTGACTTATTGTGCATCTTTTTTGGTGGTGTGTCCTATCAATTACTCACAATGCCACTAGAGTGAATTGTGAACAGGTCCTGCGAAATCCAAACAATTTCGGGTCACATTTCAATGCTGTTCAATTCTCCAAATGTTACGACAATGTGGTTTTGCGTTTCTTCTTTTGAAGAGTATATATATATAGTGCACTTTTTAAGCTGTACCCTCTAACAAGAAAACTCCTGCCTCCACCCCTGTAACATTTTGTATTTTCATCAACACTTCCAGTAATACAAGACAAGACATCCTGGGTATATCAACAGTTTATTAACAAGACAGTTGTAATTTATAACGGTTGAAGTACAAAGTTCACAGCAAACTTCCAAATGGCTTATATTCTAAAATAACATGTGGCTAATTAGAATGTAGTATCATAATCAAACCAGTTGTAACAATACTTTTGATTGGGCTCCCTGTCACATTTAACTGATGAAAACTTGAATTATTGAAAATCAAATCACAATATTCAGCTTAATACCAAGGGAAAAGTGTATCACAGGGTGAATAATAATAATAATAATAATAATAAATAATAATGGTAACAAAACCCCCAGATGGTTTCTTATTTGCAAGTGGAAGCAGTGGATATTTGTTATGTGTTGTACTAAAATATTAAATAGCTTGTATCAAATATGAATATCAATAAACATATAAATAAATAACTAAAATATTTTCATTACAGTATAAATTTGGTCCATATGCAAGAGAAAGTAACTGTGTAAACTTGATATGCTATATATATAATGCATAAATAGTGAAATGCTATAAATAATATATACCTTTGGGATGCTTTATAATACATAGCTGTGTAATACTATATATAATACATAAACGTGGAATGCTTTAATATTGTGTAATGCTGTATAGTACTACAGTAACTATTATTAGTATATAACCTTGAAATGCTAATATAATGCATATATAGTGTAACTGTTTTAACAGTTTTGTGTGAAATATTTCATTTGTGGGAATCAATTTTTAAGATTATAAGAAAATGTTGAAACAAAAGAACATTAATCCATTTAAATGACTGAGATATAAAATATACTCACTAACAATGTTAATTACAACTAAAATTAAAGCTTATGAATACTAATGTTGATTATGTACAAATATATAATTTATGATTATTAGTTACATCAATGGAATTAGAGTACAGCTTGTGATTTTAATAACATGACATACAGGTTATGGTTACTAACAAAATTATGAAACAAATATATAGATTAATTATAATAAGAATATAAACACTGGTGTACCCAGGATTTCATATTGGGGGACAACCCACTATTGGGGGGGGGGGGGGGACAACTCAAATTATTTATGTATAATTTTATAAAATTAATACAGTAAAGAACAGAAAAAATGTTTGATTGGGTGAGAGGGGCATTGACCCCATGCCCCCTTAGCTACGCCACTGATTATTAATGTCACAAAACACACATTACAGTTTTACGATTCTTAATATACAATACTTACCCACAAAAGTTAAGCAAGTTAATTATTTTTCATAAATCATCCTTCCAGTTTGTATGTCAACTTATTTTAACAATATCAGTATCATACACACATGCTTATGAAAAACCCACAACAAAATGTCAGTTCCAAAAATTGAACAAAAACAAACATCTATCTCATTGCAATTAAAAAATACATGTTGATTGTAAATTACTTAATTTTTTATTATTAAGCAAAAAAAAGTCAGTCTCTGGTCAGACCAAAGTTTCAGAATTTATGCCGCGATGCAGCTTTATTTATTTTTTTTAATTAAAAAAAAATAATTTTAAGCATGGATTACACAGAAAAGGTGGGTATGTTTGATACTGAAATAAGGAGCATATTTAAATTGAAATCAGAATGCACATCCTAGTTCATGTGCAATGGCATTTTGGCTTCAAATGCAGTTTTACATCATAGCAAAAAAGAATGGCAAAAAATGACATCATACCACAGGGAAAAAAAGTTGATGTGCGAGGGTCAAAATTGACGCATGTGCTGACCAGAGACCAGAAATTTATTTGGTTTGGTCTTATTACTCTTTTTTGGGGGGGGGGGGGGGGAGGGAAAGAGTACTGATGTAACCACACATTGTAATGTTGTAATGTACCGTAATGATAGAGAATGTTTGATCACACATTGTAGTGTTGTAATGTAACTTATTAAACAAGATAAACATTTAAAATACATTTAAAAAACACACATTGGCGTAAAGCATAACATTTTTGAACATACAATATCTATAATTTTATATGAAGACATACCTCAAACTAATATACAATGGTAATATATCACAGATAAAAGGGATCTTGATGCACAAAGCAGATGGTAGGTATAAAAAGATGTATATGTAAAACTGTATTGTGAAAAACAGTTCAATATTCAACAGTATAATATGTGAAATATCACACAATGCTACTACATGTATATGTAGTTATAAATAAGGTGAAATAAAATTTTAATATTAATAATACTTTAAGCCTGTAAATTCAAGCTAATTGGACGGAAACTTAAAATACTTTCAAGTAAAAATACACTTCTGGTTAATTGCATATCCAGTGATAAAAATAATCAATGTAGAATATGATTAATATTTTTAAAATGTTTGGTTTCACAGCACAAAACAAAATCAGCTTGCAGGTATGACAGTTAACCTCAAATGTCCACATAACTTACTTGTTTGAAAATTACACAAATACCATTATAAACATCATATATAATAAAAGGTGAAGCATTTGCAATTGATCTTGTATGAACAATTGAAATCATCAGTTACTTAACATGCATGCTTTCTGACATCGTTAACACAATGGTTTGGAGATCAATTTTGAAACGTATATATAAAAAAACCAAGTGTTGATCATATAATCCAGAAAGGTTTAAAATTAAATATATTATTGCTAGTTCGATATCACTATGTCACTGTACCTCATAATAGGAATGAAACCATAATGTCATTATTGTCATATGACAATAGGAAAAATGTTTATGTTATTATTTAACATCACAAGAGGGAAAAAAACCATAATGTCATTATTGTATTATAATAGGAAAAAACCATGATGTCATGATTGTAACATTATAGTATGACAAAATCATGATGATATTATTGAAATATTATAATAGAACAAAATTATGATGTCATTATAATAACATCATAATAGGACAAAAGTATGACCTATTGTTTTTGAAGGATGTCACCCTATGACAATAGCATGATGTTACATCATTGTATTATATTTCTTTGAGTGATGTCACAATAAAATTGTAGTATGTGGTAAGTCTGCTTTATTGTGACATCATACATGGATTGGCATCTTCTGTCAGATGTCTTTCTGAGTCAAATGCTTTGGAAGAAACACCTCAATATGTGCAATGTGTTTAACAGAATATACTAATCCAATATAGAATGTATAAATCAGTTCCCTGTTTAAGCTCCTTTAATTACAAATTTCTACAAGGCAAAAATTGTGGCACACAGCTTACAGTTCATGAGTGAGAAGTGCATAAATATGCAGAAATAATCAACAGACAAATTACAAAAGTTTATCAATGCATGTAAACGTTTTAAAATACAGCCAAAATAAACCATGTTCATGTGACCAAACACCGGCATATATCCCCAATGATTACAAATACACAGCTATTTGGGAAAATATCCTTTTGTAAATTTGGCTCGTGAAAAAACCTACATCAAAGTATTAATCCTGTTTACAGTATGTAATAGTTTTGATTCTCTGTCAATGATTATATCTAACAGTTATGCCTCTCTGACAATTATTATATATAACAGTTTAGTCTCTTTGATAATAATTATATATAATATCTAAATTTCTGTTAATGATTTCATTAATTCATTTAAACTCTTTGGCAATCATTATACATAACAGCTAAGTCTTTTTCTGTCAAATTAGACATAATTCAGTCTCTTTGTCAGACAGTTCAGTCCTTCTCTCTTTCTCAAAGATTATACAGTAAAACCCCTCTTAAACTGGACACCCACAGAACCAACTAAAAATGGTTTTAAGGGGTATCCAGTTTAAAGAGGTTCTGTTGTATACTGATATTTAAAAAGAGACCATAAAAAATGTGCTGTGTTGAGGAAATTCTGGTTTACAGAGTGTGGTTTTGTGTTCAGACTTTCTCAAAACATTACACATAATATTTTTTTTTATCAATGATTATATACAACAGTTAATTCTCTCTCTCTTAAATACTATACCTAAAGGTTAAGTCTCCCTCTCTCTCTCTTTTAAAAATTAGACATAAAAGTTAAGTCTCCCTCTCTCTCTTTTAAAGATTATATATAAAAGTTAAGTCTCCCTCTCTCTCTTTTAAAGATTAGATATATCAGTCTGATTTTCAAAGATTTCACTGAACATTACTGTTCAGCCTCTCTCGGTCATTAAACGTAATAATTGAGTCTCTTTGAACTGGATGGTCTGCTGCGTGACCTGACGGGGGAGGAAGGTCTCAGACGGGCGAGGTACGGACTGTTGTGTAGCTGAAGCGAAGACGCTGAGGCCGAGAACGGGCGCATGTTAACCGTTATTTTCGTTCTCTTCTTCGAACGGTTCGGGCTTGATCGGCGTCGTAGAAAGACTCGCTCTGTCCCGCCAATGTTTTCCGTGTAACCATTGATGGCGGCGTATTTCATTTCGTGAGTCGGACTGTGTTTTGAGCCAGTCACCGGTGGGGGGATGTCTTCCGTCTCACCAATACGAATTGTGACATTTTTCGAAGAATTTCTATTTTCTGGTGAAAGAATACCTGAAAGATATTAAGCAGTAGTTAATATAAGGCAGGGCTGCTAGAGTATGGTAGCCCCACTCATGGCCAGTGATATTCAATATTGGGCTAGTAAATAACTACTATTGCCATGCCCGACGGCTAGTGAATATTTTGTAAATATGAATATCCTGCTCCATCCAACCCCTCAATGTTAGTATTTTTAAGCTCTATCTTCCTGTTTAGGTAACATATCTGATTATTACTACTATTTAGTAAAATTTTATTAACTTAAAGAGGAGTAGGGCTAGTGAATTTTTAATTGTGGCTAGTAAATTTAAAAAATCACTGATTTCCATGGCTAGTGGATTTTATAAAAATTCTACAAGCCATGTATAAGGACAAATTAAAGTTCCTGTATAGTCTATCATAATACAGTTGTCAAACCATTCTAAATCAGACACCATCACAACCAAGTAAAATGCCTGGTTTCAAGGGGTATTGGGTTCAGACAGGTTCTGTTCTGTACTGATATTTAAAAAAGAATCATGAAAAATGTCTCATTTTGAGGGAATTCCAGTAAACTGTGGGTCTGGTTGTGAGGGGTTCACTATACATATCTGACGGTTTACAGCTGAATCTAGTGGGGATCACAGAGGATTGGAAACATGAGTCAAAGTATAAAAAAGAGCTGGAGAATGTATACACAGTAATACTGTGCCTGATTCTTTTCCTTATTCCCCCCACCCCCTAGTCTGCTGTTTTATGATTATTACATTATAATAGTTAGAAATAATTACTGTTATTAGCATATAAAACAATGTTAGCATTATGCTTAGGGTAATTAATTATTTTAATCATTGGTAAAACATGAAGATATATCAAATTTAGTCCAAATTAATATAATGTTAAGGTGTTAAATTAAAATATTAATACCATAAAGATGATAAGTATTAAATGATGAATATTCATAACAATATTTCAATGAGTCTGCTTAGTGATGGATGGATGGATGGATGGATGGATGAATGGAAGGATGGATGAATGAATGGAAGGATGGATGGATGGATGGATGGAAGGTTGGATGGGTGGGTGGGTGGATGGATGGATGGATGGATGGATGGAAGGTTGGATGGGTGGGTGGAAGGATGGATGGATGGATGGATGGATGGATGGATGGAAGGATGGATGGACAAATGGAAGGTTGGATGGGTGGGTGGATGGATGGAAGGATGGATGGATGGATGGATGGAAGGTGGATGGGTGGGTGGGTGGATGGATGGATGGATGGATGGATGAATGGATGGAAGGTTGGATGGGTGGGTGGTTCGGTATAGGATAGATGGGTGGGTTGGTATTGGATGAATGGATGGATGAATGGATGGATGGATAGATGGATGGATGAACAGACAAAGAGATGAACTAATGGATAGATGGATGGATGGACAGATGGATCAACAGATTTTATTTTTAAAGATACCTGTTTGGATGGATTAATGGATAGATGGATGGATGGATGGACAGAGAGATGGACGGATGAACAAATAGCACAATGGATGATGTATACATTTTGTTTTAAAGAGACCAATAAGTTTCTAAAAAGTTGTTTAATAAATTAGACTAAGTATGAAGTTACTGAAGTGTTAAAAGAGAAACCTGTGGTGAAGATCTCCTCATCGAAGGCCATGTCATTCTGACAGCAGTCACAGTTGTAGACAGGACACGGGGACGCCACCACCTCGCTGATCGTGTGACGCATGAACGCCGTGAACGACGCGTAGTCAAAGGCGCTGTAACGGCCATGCCAGGCTATGTAACCTGTAACACCAAGACACCAGGTGGTGATATAAACACAAAATAACACAATATTTATCAGGTCAGGTCAGGTCAGGTCACAGGGTTTAACACATGCACATTCAGAGCAAGCTGTTGTAGCACACGCCTGTCATGGGTGCAAGTGTCAACTTTCGCCTGCTCCTCTGTCCAGGACAGGAAAAAGTACAATATTTATGTAAATCCATATAACAAATGGCCAAGTGCAGATAAAAGATTCCTTTTGCTGCATTTCAGAAGTAGTGTGTGTGGCAGCAGAAGATTAAAACAAATTATAGTTAGTTTTTTTTTATACCTTAAGATCAAGCTGATAATGTCACGGTTGGAAGACTTGGTTCACTGTTTTACAATGGTAACACATATCATGATTAAACCAAATTTTCTTTCAGTATAAAGAAACAATGGATCAAACAACAAGAACAAAATAAGAAAAGAGATAAAAATCCAGTGTTTGATAAATGTATGTAAAAAAACAATTAGAGTGATGTAAATGTAAAGGAAAAATCCACCTCTACTGAAGGAATCTGAACATGAGAGCCCAGCGCTCTACCAACTGAATTAATAGGGAAATTCCCATAAGCTACTGCCAGTAGCACTTTACACCAACACTACCACATACATATATGTCATTCAATTTTGGAATACTGAAGGTGCACTTAGAAATCTCTGCATCTGCATCGTTATTCATGTGAAAGAAGTCATTATGGTGGTGACAGCAGGACAAACTTACCATCAGGGTGAATGAAGAGAAAGGTTGGGACGCCAGCAATTCCTAGCAGCTCTGTCAAATCCACTTTACGCTCCTGTTCAGCTCGGTTTTCTAGCCTCAAACCTACAAACCAAAACATCTTGTGTGTAATTTTACAACATTGGTCTATTCGTATGGTTTGAAATAACCAAGGTTTATAGTAACCATATTCACATATGTTGTGACAATTTGGATTGAAGTGATTTTTCTCTTCCATGAAGGGAGGGGGGGGGGGGGGAGAGAGAGAGAAGGATAATACCAATGACAGGTCCACAGGGAGATAGGACATGGGGCCTGTGCCCCTCACTTGAGGATGAATATGTAAATATTTCTGTCTTACTCTTTAAAAAGATAATAAAAAATATTGCTTGTGCCCCTAACCACCCCAACGAGAGACTGTGTCCCTTCCACTAGAGATTATGCTGTCCACTGCAAATATCATTCCTACAGGCCCGAGCAATCGTTTTGTTTTTCAAACTACATTTTTAACGACATTAAATAAAATATAAATAAATAAATAAAATAAATAAATACAAAATTAAACAATAAAAATAAAAACCTTCTGATGTTCTGAGGATGTTGTTTGTTGCTTCATAGATGCTAGACGCGCACTCACTGGTGACATGCCAAACCACGCCGTCTTCCCTCCAGCCATTTGACGTGATAGTGTGGATCAGAGACTTCCTCTCCGCCGCACCGATAGCCGACAGTCCACAGGTAACGGCCACAGCATTCACCTGAAACACAACAAGAGAGTTAGACGTGAGGGTGTGGATCAGAAACTTCCTCTCCGTCACGCCGGCAGCCGACAGTCCATAAGTAACGGCCACAGCATTCACCTAAAACACAAGAAGTGATTAAGACTGAGGATGTTTGGCCATAGCTAGCCTATAATGACACGGGGGACGGGGTCCAGTATAAAAACCAGCATTCTGAGAGCACTGCTAAAGGAATACATGTCCCCTACCGGGCCCAAAAATTTTCACATTGCCTAAATTCAAGGGCCATAAGTCTGTGAAAAATGGGTAAATCACTATAAAAGTTAAACTTGGTCTATAGCAGTACATGATAAAGGCTAAAGCTATACACAAAATTCTATTTCAATATTTTAAGGTATTGCAAAAAAAGAAGTCTGGAAAAAAATCTTCAAAAATCTTAAGTCAAGGGCCATAACTCTGTCAACATGGGGTAAATCGCCATGAAAGTCAAACTTGATCTGCAACAGTACATGATAAAAATACACACAAAATGTCATCTCAATATCTCAAGGCATCATGAACAAAACATTCGGAAAACTGTATGAAGGACAGACGGACAGACAGAATGATGGAGATGAAACCTATAGTCCCCTCTGGTTAGACTGGTAGGGGACTAATAATTTGGACACAGGGTCTTCTTTAGCTAGAACAAAAGGGTACTTATAAATGACATTTTTGGAGGGTTGGGTTTTTAGGCCAGCTACCCCCTTCTCCCTCTGCTAGATATGGCCTTAGAATTGGTGTTAGAAGAATTTCTATATCATGACCAAGGTATTGTGTATCATGATACATATTACATATTATTTATAACAGCATCAACACTATTTTGAGGAGGATGTCTGACAAAATAAAGAAAATTCATGATATAACTTAAAGTTTATTATTTAAACCTTAATTAATTAATGCTTATTTAGTAATGCCAGTCACTAAAATAAAATGAAACAAGACAATTCTCAATCAAGAAGAATGATAGGCTTATAATGGCTGACTTAAGGACTAAATGTTTTTTTTTTTAACATGTACATACCTCTTTAGCATTATCTCTGGCAAATCTTGTGAAGTGTGTCATTAGATTTCCCGATGACAGACACCTGTAGTGACAAGAAAAAATATAATTACCACATCCTGTAGTTTTAGTGTGCAGAACTGCTTTCAAAAAGTTCTACACCGCTTTGTGTAATTTTGGTGTGGACCGTTACAAATGGTCATAACTATGAATTAATAAATATTTAATGACACCCCAGCACAAAATATATATTGGCTAATGCATAAATGAAGTGATGATCAACATCAATATCAAGTTTGTTTGAAGTTAAATTAAAATACAGTATAAAAAGATGTGCAAAAAAGGCCATAAGTACATATATTACTGCACCATGAAATGAAAAAATAAAATGTATAATGACGAATGTTTAATAATAATTTAATGCAAACTATTTCTTAAGTGTTTTTTATTATGTTAACTACAACATACCAACTGAAACTAAATCTGCAAACAATCCATTTTAGCAAAGCTGTTATTTAAGAAAACCATAATATTATGACAAACAGAATTGGCTGTCTAATACTGAATAACTACAGTCTTTTATATACATTATGACAATCCTGAATATTGTGGAGTTGAATATTTACCATGGCGTCCAGAACAAAAGAATTGTGGGATGCTGTCTTCTGTGGAAGTTCATCAAGGGTTTGTATTCTCCGTCAAAAATGTCCAGCAGACTACAGGACGGTGGGGGGACATGTTTCTGTAGCATGCCCTGATTGGCTAACTTCTTGCCAACCTGTCTCTCGTAGCCAATAGAATCTTGGAACTTACAGCAACCATACTGGGGCCATCTGTAAGAAGAAAAACCAGCATATTTTAGACAGTAAACAAATACTGAAATGAACCCCTTTATTTTTCGTAGGACCATTCAAAAAGGCACCCAAATTCCTTCATTGAAACTGCACAACCTTTCTTTTTGGCTTAATCCTATGGGACTTTCAAAGCACTAAAACTACACTCCCCCCCCCCCCCCCCCCCCCCCCCCACTACTAACCCCGGTCAGGCTGCTGGTGCTCTCTTGCACCTGCCAGTGTGGGCAGTCCTCTCTCCCACCCACCCCAACCCCTTTCCTGTTCTGGACAGAGGAGCCCATGATTGGCGTGTGCTACAATAGCTTGCTCTGAATGTACACCTAAAACCCTCTGCTCTGACCTGACATGACTTGACGTGACTGAAACACCAGTGAGTATTTGACTACAATTTATATTGATTTACACATGAATCTTACATTAATTAACAACTACTGTGAACCTATATTATCTGAACCTAGTTACTAAATGTTATCTAATTTTGATATGCAAGGTAACAGCAAAATACACATAACTATGTTAAATACTATGTTCTTTTTATTAAAGCATCATCATATAACAAGTTACTTAATGTAATTACAAATACTGAATTGTGTTTTTTAAACAGTGTTCAGTATTAACTACATTTATCCATTCAACGTCTATTATTTAATTGGATGATTTGACCATTAAACAGATCAGAGCCAAGTCACAACAAACTAAGTTAACACTTGAAGCAGTGTAACAATGTACTCACACTTTATCCCACAGAACAGAGCCGTGTCACAACAAACTAAGTTAACACTTGAAGCAGTGTAACAATGTACTCACACTTTATCCCACAGAACAGAGCCGAGTCACAACAAACTAAGTTAACACTTGAAGCAGTGTAACAATGTACTCACACTTTATCCCACAGAACAGAGCCGAGTCACAACAAACTAAGTTAACACTTGAAGCAGTGTAACAATGTACTCACACTTTATCCCACAGAACAGAGCCGAGTCACAACAAACTAAGTTAACACTTGAAGCAGTGTAACAATGTACTCACACTTTATCCCACAGAACAGAGCCGAGTCACAACAAACTAAGTTAACACTTGAAGCAGTGTAACAATGTACTCACACTTTATCCCACAGAACAGAGCCGTAACACAACAAACTAAGTTAACACTTGAAGCAGTGTAACAATGTACTCACACTTTATCCCACAGAACAGAGCCGAGCCACAACAAACTAAGTTAACACTTGAAGCAGTGTAACAATGTACTCACACTTTATCTTTGTTGTGGATGGCGTGGTAGCAGTAGAAGACAAACGGCTTGAACGGTGTCGACAACAGCTCCACGATGTTGGATTCTTCTGACGCTCCCTGAGGTTTGTCACTTAGAGACACCATAGCCAACTTGTAACTCGGCTGCTCCAGTCCAAGCTGGAATGACAAGTTAACCCTTTTAGTTCTATACAGTAATATTCATAGCTAAAAACTGCAGCGCTGTACATGAAAGGTTAAAACACAGACTTATACAATTTTAAAGACACAAAGGCTAACTTGTAACTCGGCTGTTTCAATCCAAGTTAAAGTAACAGTTAACCCTTTAAGTGCTACCTTAATATTCATAGCTGATCCCTGCAGGGCTGAATAAATAGTGTTATGCCTATCAAGGGTTAAAATAAAAACTAACACAATTTTAAAGACACCATGATTACTTCTGCATCAATCCAAGGTGAAATGACCTTTAACCTTTAAGTGCTATATTAACATTCCTAGCTATATAAAATGCCAGCAATGGTGAATAAATAAAGAACATTAAGCCCTTGGTGGATTAAAAAAAAGCTAATACGATTTTAAAGACACCATAGCTAGCTTATAACATTGCTGCACCAAGCCAAGCTTGAGTCACAAATCTAAACCAAAAGTAATGTCATCAAATTTCAAAAGCATATAATACTGGAAATTCACGTTTCTTAAAAATAATTATTTCAAGGGTTTTCACTTTCTAATTTCAATATGATATAAAGATAATAATCATTAAAAACATGCCTACCCACTGCCCAATGTGCTAAAACATTCACAGCTCACCTTGATGCGAACAGTTTTGATCCCAGAATGCATTGCATTTCCGTACTGCTTGCCGTCAATGAGGACCTTGTATCCCGTGACTAGCATGTCTGGGTTCCTCTGTGTGCACTGCCAGCTCACGTGAGCTATCAGCTGACCTACAATTAGTTCATTCATTGGTGGTGAGCTGGACCAATCGGTAACAATATTAGTTAATTCAGGTGCTATTAGCTCTTATGTGAATATAATTACAAACTTTCCACTTTTATACAATTTCCTCAGTTCTGATTGGATGACGTCAAAGAAAAACTGAATGTTATCCTTCGATAAACCTCAGAAAATGACGTCATTACGCCAGCTGGGATGTCATTACGTAAAACAGGTCAGGGAAAGAGCGCTAGAAGCTGATTTATGTGTATTTTAACTAAATATGGTGTATCCAGGTGCTTATGCATACATTTTAGAAGAGAGTGAGGGCCTAAACTGTGGCTAGCAAAATTTATGAGAGGTTAAGACATGCTTCCCCAGAAAAGTATTGAAAAAAAGAGAAACTTTGCTTGATCAAGGGAGGGTTTGACTACTGTAACACACCCTCTGCACAAGCTCCTGTCTTTGTAATTATATAAAATCTGTCTGTCGTTTTTAAATGAACTTATCGATGTACAAATATCACAAACTGCATAAAATTGCATAGCGTAGTGAAAGATTTTAAACTAAACAACTCAGAAAATGACGTCATTACGTCAAATGGGATGACGTCATTACGTAAAGCAGATCATGGGAAGAACATTAGAAACTGATTTATGAATTATGTGTAGTTTTAACTAAATAAGTTGTGCTGTTTGTAATTATAAGAATTGTTAGTAATTTTTTATTTTATTTATCAATGTATAACAGTCACAAATTTAGTATAAAATTGACTGTTATACATCGATAAATTCGCAAAAAAAAGACGAACAATTCTTATATAACATAAAATGAATATACTACTAGTACTGAAGGAAAGAACATGCTAAAGATATTCAATTGATTTGTTGGATTAAAAGTCAGTAATATTATTAACACCCTGACACCATGGCTGACAGGTTTGGTGGGAGTCAATATTACTATGTATATGATATCTTATTTCTTTCCATCAGAATATTAAATTAAAAAGGAGATTTAATGTAAGAATTATCTACGAATCAAAATCACAGTAAAAAAAGGTACAGAGATGGCTGCCAAAGGGCGTTAATCGTTACGCATATTCTAACAGGGAAGCAATCATAATATGATTCAGGCATGAGGATCCAGGGCCTTTTGCAAAGCGGGTGGGGAATCCAAAACTACTTAATATACATGAGAATAAATGAGGAAAATATTTTTTGCACTTATGGATAATCACTTTAAAATTAAAAAACCAAAACAAATTGTAGTGCTGGGGAGGAGTGGGGACTGAATACATACCTGTATAGTTTTCCAGAGCATTAAAACAATCTTCTAACATTTCTTCTACTCTTGTCAGGGTGTGAGCTCCAAGAATGACATCCTGTGTAAAACAAAACAATGAATCTTTACTGTAGTCAATAATATAGCATTTAGCAGAAAGAAATAGCACAATGTGTGTTTTTTCACTATTTATATACAATTTTGACAGTGACATTTTATTATCAAAAATATATAACTAAATGTTGTTTTATTTTGTTAATTAATAATTTCATTGGTCAAACCTTTTTGTTCTAAACAATTTTAAAAACAATTAAAAGTCCATTTTAATACTGAAATAGTGAAGGAAGGAAGAAAATGTTTCATTTAACGACGCACTCAACACATTTTATTTACGGTTATATGATGTCAGACATATGGTTAAGGACCACACAGATATAGAGAGAGGAAACCCGCTGTCGCCACTTCATGGGCTACTCTTTTCTATTAGCAGCAAGGGATCTTTTATATGCACCATCCCACAGACAGGATAGTATATACCATGGCCTTTGTTACACCAGTTGTTGAGCACTGGCTGGAACGAGAAATAGCACAATGGGCCCAGCAACGGGGATCGATCCTAAACTGACTGTGCTTCAAGCGAGCGCTTTACCACTGGGCTATGTCCTACCCCTTGAAATAATAAATAACAAGAGAGTAATGTAAAAGATATCTGGTTTATCAGGTAAAAATAATGAATAACAAGAGAGTAATGTAAAAGATATCTGGTTTATCAGGTAAAAATAATGAATAACAAGAGAGTAATGTAAAAGATATCTGGTTTATCAGGTAAAAATAAGAATAAAACATTGAAACAGATCAATTAACTTAGTAACACTACAGAATGTTGGGTTATTTTCTTTTGTTGGGTTACTTTTTATGAACATTTCCAGAAATAAATATATTCACTTCCAAACTTCAATTTTTTATTTTTAAATTAATAAAGCAACGTCAGCAACCAAAGGGAGCTAACTGACATACCTCACTTTTTTCAGCTCTAACAGGGTGAGCCAAAGCTCCTATTTTCTTCAGTTTGTGGCCCACAGCTCGGATTAACCTGAAAACAAAATCCAGCAATTAAATAACATAAATTAAGTACATTATAACCAAAACACAATATTGGTGTTTAAATTAATAATATTAATCAGAATTCCCCATAATTATTAGGCTTAATGTTTTGCAAATAAACTACTATAATAAACAAAATATCTCTATCATTCATTTATCCCATTCACTTCATATACCCATAAAATGTTTTAATTTGTTAAACTTTGGTTTCCTTAGATTTCATGTTGTGTGACTATCTCATTTAAGTTACAAAACATCTTTAGAATATTACAATAACATAAATCAAAGATGTTGTCACCTGTCCCTCTTGTTAACGAGATCACAGGTAAATTTCTCAATCTGTCTCCGCTCCTCCAACCCGACTATCGTTGCGGTGATATGAGGGGGGTCGGGGGAGAGGGCGGGCTGCATACGGATCATGTCTGACCTGACCACATCGCTCGTACCATATAGCTGGAAAACAAAACAAAAAAACAAGTCAATGGATGGATGGATGGATGGGTTGATGGATGGGTTGATGGGTTGATGGATGGTTGGGTGGATGGATGGATGGGTGGGGTGATGGTTGATGGATGGATGGGTGGGTGGGTGGATGGATGAGTGGGTGGGTGGGTGGGTGGATGAATGGATGGATGGATGGATGGATGGGTGGGTGGATGGATGGATGGATGCATGCATGCATGGATGGATGGATGGTTGGGTAGGTGGGTGGGTTTTGGGTGGATGGATGGATGGATGGATGGATGGATGGGTGGGTGAATGAATGAATGTATGAATGAATGGGTGGGTGGGTGGATGGATGGATGGATGGATGAGTGGATGGATGGGTGGATGAATGAATGAATGGATGGATGGATATATGGATAGATGAGATGAATGGATGGATGAATCAATAGATGAATGGAAGGATGGATGTATAAATGAATGGATGGATTAATGGATAAATGGATAGATGGATATATGGATAGATGAATGGATGGATGAATCATTAGATGAATGGAAGGATGGATGTATAGATGGATGGATGGATTAATGGATAGATGGATGGATGGATGGATGAATAAATGAATGAATGGATGGATGGATGAATAGATGAATGAATGGATGGAGAAATGATTGGATTAATTATTATTATAGGTATTAAAGACACAACCCCTATCTCGTGTTGGTTATTGCTCCACTTACATGCACTTCGAGGTAGACACAGTAGTTTCCCTTCTTGAGGTGTTTGAACTCGGCCTCGCGGGTGTCGGGGTGAATCGGACCAATGCTCTGTATCACCTTCTCAGTGTCCTCTTCAACACAACACAGCTGTCACAGAAACAAAAACAACACCTTCAGGATCTCGGAGGATTGAACATTTGCATAAACCAAACACAAATTTAGGTGAGACATTTCTCTTATGCGTAAACCATAGATCATATGCACAGAATAGTTTTCTTGAAAATACTAAATTAAAAAAAATCACTGAATTGTTTTTTGTTTGGTTTTTTATTCCTGTCGTACAAATCAGAACACCAACATATACCTTTAAAATTAATTATTAAAAGAATAACCAGCAAACCGCCATAGACTATGAAGTTTACATGGATATAAGCTTAAAATTATGAGAATTGGATGGAAGAACTGGCCCACACCAGAACCTGTGCCCAGGACAGGCGTGCACTGCAACAGCTTGCACTAATGTGCACATTAAATTATTTCATTTCCCTTGTCCTATGATGAGAAAATATTTCTAATTTCTAGGAATATAAAAAAAATAACTTTAAGCTGACAGCATTATATTTGTATATATCCAAAGACAAAAGACAACATAATTTATCATACACATTCCTTTTCTCTCTCTTTACATTAAGTACTGTTTAGAATCTACTCATATTTTGATAAATACACTACACACTGCACACACACATATAACAACCACTAGAGCTCACCCTGTTCATTGCTAAATTAGCCAATTGCTAATTTTTAAACAAAGTGGCTACAACATTTAGTATTTGGGCTACTCTTTTCGATTAGCAGCGAGGGATCTTTTATATGCATCATCCCATAGACAGGGTATTACATACCACTACCTTTGATATACCAGTCGTGGTGCACTTGATAGAACGAGAAATAGCCCAATGGGCCCACCGGCGGGAATCGATCACAGACTGACAGCGCATCGAGTGAACGCTTTACCAATGGGCTACACCCTGTCCCCTTTCCAGGGAAATACTCCACATATAAAAAAATGGTCTAAAACACAATTTGATCCAGGGTGGGCCCTGCAAGCACCCACTTCTCACCTTATAGTGCTTCACTTTGACTCCCTCCGTCGCGTACGGCTCCTCCCACCCGACTCTGAGCGACGAGCTGCTCACGGACGGTATCCGGTAGATCGCTGGCGCCTTTGCCCCGGGCCACGGGATGATCAGCGGTTCTGACGGCTTGCTGTTGAGTCGCTCACACGCGGTCAGCGCCTGGACCTGGAAGGCATACTCATGGCACCACTTGCCGTGGGTGTAGGTGTAGTTGAGCTGGTCCTTGGTGAGCACGGCCTCCACAATGCCATTCACGTAAACCTTGTAGCCGGTGACCAGCGCCTCACCATATGTGTTGGCTTTGTCCCACTGGACCGCGATGTACCGGAAGTTGCAGGCTCTGTAAGGAGAAAATATATGAAGGGTACACAGAGAATAACTAATTAATGACATCGGATATCTGCTTTATCCTGTGATGGTAAGAATGGGAAATTCCGCGAGGCTCTGCTGAAAGGAATTTCTCATTCGACCTGAAGCAGATATCCGATGTCAGTAACTAGTTATTATTTTTATCCTACAGACAATAAAAATTAAGGGAAAAAGCTATTATTTCTATTATTTCTGCCACATTGTACAATGGCCTAGAGGTCAAATGAGCAATTTTTAATGTAGCTATGCGTGTGACATCATATGAGTGACGTCATTTGCTTTAATCATCATAATCTGTCAATAGAAACAGTGGTTGCAGGATAAATGGGAATAACATGTGATGTCCAAACAGATAGTCAGTATTATAACGGTCGTGTATGTCAAGCTCTGTAATCAGAAAATATATACAATGATGATCTCTGAACAAACATTTATAGTATACAGTGAAACCTTTCAAAACCGGACCCTCTGTAACTGGAATTCTTTCAAAATCGGACCCTCTGTAAACTGGAATTCTTTCAAAACCGGACCCTCTGTAAACTGGAATTCTTTCAAAACCAGATGTTTTTCAGTCCCTTTTTAAATATCTGTACAGAAGAGAACCTCTCTAAACCGGATACCCCTTATAACCGAACATTTTACTTGGTACTGAGGGTGTCTGGTTTAGAGAGGTTTCACTGTATATTGTTTCAGTATGTCTGTCTGACCATCAAAGTCATTCATTTGTTAAAGACTGCTAAAATAAAAATTGTAGAAAACTTGGATTTTATTTTTCATGAACATTTAACCTGACATCATTTATACATGAAGTCCATATATGTTGATACAGTGGACAATATTTCGAAATCTTCGGTAACCAGAAGATGGGTCACGTGAGTTTTACTTATGTGTGGTTAAATAAATTAATCATAAATCACTTGGACTATAATTCTGTACTACACTGGTGGTCCAAAGGTATTAAAAATTAAACTGATTTTCAATTTGAATGCTGACGTACTATTTTTGATTTAGAACATAATGATTCATCATGTTACTGATTGGAAGCATGAATTTCAAGCTACATAACCACATGAAATATTGTGCTATGTTGATAAAAGATATATTATTCTAACTTTGCTGTCATTGTATTATATTTATGGCTAACAGAGCCATTTCATTGACTAAAACTAATTATTAAATGCATTTTGTTCATAATATTGGTATCTGTATAGCCAATGTATTTTTGCAGCATTCTAATGCTTGTAGTACAGGTCTCAAACTTTATTTTACTGCACACTAATTTGATATGTATGACAAAATAATTAAACTCCTGTTACATTCATTACAACATAACGTCATCCCATTGGTTCAGACATAAGTTTGTTCATTTTTCAATGAACGTAAAAATTATGTCGTCAGGGAATGTCATATCTGACGTCATTTTTTAATATGGGCAAGTTGTCTTATTGAGCGATATTGTTTATGGATAAAAAATAATTCAAAACAAAGTATGATGTTTTATTGTTATTATTAGCCTGTATGATTAAAATTTAATTATAAGTATTGCCTGTTATTTCTTTTAGGTTCATCTGGGCATGAACCAAACAAATCATCCACAAACTTATATGACAATGGCTTTGCTGATTCACACAGTTTGTGGATGATTTGTTTTGTTCATACTCCGATGAATGTAAAAGAAATAACAGATAATCCTTAAATATATATTATGAAGTAAAATGTAGTTCGATCTACTACAGATATTAGTGTGACCAATAATACCAGCAAAGTGAGAATAATCTTTATAAGTATTTACAGATAATAACTTGTCTCAACACACATATTTTAAGAATAAGATGAGACTACGGTGCCCTGTGTGAAGAGTTACAGTGTGTACCTGACTGACACGACAGGGGAGTCGGGTGGAGCCGAGGTCTGCATGGTCAGCTGCTTGGACTTGTCAACGATCTGACCATCGTCCTTACATGCCACGAGTCGCACGAAGTGAGTCGTTCCCGGAAGACATTTATTGATCACACAGTTCGAGTCTTTTTCCGATAAACGCACCTCTCTTTGCTGTCAAATATAAATAACATTATAAATAAGAAATACACTCCTAATTGAAGAACATTTTTTTTTTCTTTAGTTTTTAATATTAAAAAACCCAAAAAACTATAAATTACTGATATGATATAAATTTGATTTAACAGTACTGGTTTTTTTATAAAAAGACAATGTCAAAACTCTAATTGTTAACAATGTTATATAGGGGTTGTTAATTTGACTAATCCATAGCACTGTTATATACAGGTTGTCAGTTTGACCAATCTAAAGAAATGTTACATCTCAGAATTTAAATCGGAATCCAAATATGAATAGAATTGGTGAATTTGGTCAGAGCATTTGGCCTGATGCTTATAAAACATTTAGTGTCTAGAGACAAGACTCTAATAAAGTCTGAAACTAACGTCATGGCAACGCATACAGATATGTCATGGCATATGGTATACAAAATGCATGCTTGCGATATCATTAAAGGTTTAAGTTTACACTCTACCCAGATTCATGTTTTAGTTAACCAAACAAAATATAATAAAACTAAAGCTATTCAATGAATTATATTTAGATGATTTTGAATTAGCTTTTTTTTTCTCAATTTTTTGATAAAATATATTTGCAAACATTTAACTTGAATTAGCATTTGGTGAACATTAGCTTAAAGCCTACATCTGTGCATGAAATCACAGAACTGTGTTCTATAGACATCTACAAAAAAAGTTTACTTTCAAACAACTGGTTAATAAAAAGAAGAATTCTGTATAATTAAATATCTCAACTTCCATAAAACTTTTCAGTATACTATGATGAACACCCATACGTGCAACTATAAACCAAGTTTCATTGATCTAGGACTTGTATAGTTTATGAGAAACTCATGTAAAACACAAAACTTTAACTTTGAAACATTACCATAACGCAAAAGTTGATGCCTCTGCTGCCTCCGCCACTGGAAAAATAATACCTATATCTCACCGTTTCACTTCGTAAAGGCGATACAAAAATTATATTTGACAAGAATTGTGTATTTATTAACCAACTCACAGCCGGTTGTGCCACACTGCTCCACTGAATCTTGTAGTATGCTACACCTTCTGTGTCAAGGAAGCCGGACCAGTCTAGTGTGATGGAGTTCTCCGTAACCTTGGTGATTTTCAGAGGGATCTCGTGCTCATCCACCGAGGACCAGTCTTCTAACATACTGTCCCCCGGGCGGGGAGAGCCCGTTGAGGTGTTTATTAGTAAAGTGTTTGACTTTGGTGAATCTCCAAACTGTGCGTTAGAACTGAGGGCGACGAGGTGCACTTTGTATGTCCTGAAAGAAACAAATACAAAATGGTGTGAGATTACCTTGGCATGCTTGTATCGCAAGATCGAACCACCTCAGTGGATCCATTGAACTGATTGGTTCTTTTATTGTTCCAACCAGTGCACCACAACTGGACAAAGGCCGTGGTATGTGCTTTCCTGTCTGCGAGAAAGTGCATATAAAAGATCCCTTGCTGCATTATGAAAAATGTAGCAGGTTTCCTCTGATAACTAATATAAGTGTCAGAATTACCAAGTGTTTGACATCCAATAGCCGATGATTAATTAATCAATGTGCTCTAGTGGTGCCATTAAACAAAATGAACTTTACTTTACTTTTTGTAAGATTACTGATTAACATGTTTGTTAGGTAATAAAAAAAAAAAAAAAGTCAGTGGCATGTTTAGGAAACCAAGCTGCATTCATGAATTATTTGACTGGTACCATCATCTTCTATCACATCACATTCATCTAACATAAGGTACAAAAACCAGTCTAGTAAGCGACCGTGATCACTTGCCGTCCTGAATATGGTTCAAATGATATAACATTACTTAGGAAAACATTTTATATCAATATTTTTATTTAGCTGATTGAAATATTTTTATTAAGTTCAATGAAATAATTTTTTAAACTGAAATATATTTTATTACTTAGTTGAAATATTTGTTTAAGTTAAAGGGACAGACCCTAGTTTCAGCTCATGAAAATTAACACTAAGTTTAGTTAATCTACAAACCTGTAACACATTTGGATAAAGTTACAATTGAGTGAAATATGAGTCTGTGACATTGAAATGGTGAAATACCCTCTAAAAATAGACTAAAACTTGACTCCATATCTGTTATTTCTCAGATGCATGTGTGTTTTTAAAAATATGATAAATGCATTTTGTGATATTAGAAACACCACGATGACGAATCATATATCAAATGTATGGAAATGGATAATCTGAACAATACAATCTAAGTAAAGTATGATTTTAGTTATCAAAAACGGCTCTAATAGTGAAAAATATGCCTTAGTGTTTAAAACCTAGGGTATGTCCCTTTAACTATTTTACTACTGTGGCTGGGATTTTTTACCTGTTAGCTCTACATGGAATAACAGCCTTTCTGTGAGAACTGCTCAGTTCATTGCCGGCTTTCTTGTCATTCAGATACACCTGTAAACAAACACATTTATCACAGGTTTGTTTTAATCAAGCCAAATTATCAAACTCTCAGTAATTATAGCCTAAAATTAAATGTTTTAGCAAATGAAATTAACATTAAAATATTTGTGTAGCAGATATTTTAGGGCCTATATAAACAAACTAAATTACTAACTTTCAAGTATTAACATTAAGGGGCTAAATTTGCCAAAGGTTATCACAGCATGTTTATTTTAAGTACACAAAAATTCTTAAATGTGAATATAATAAGATTTGTGTGATTGTGGTTAAGCACATGAATTATGATAATTTATTAAATGTACATGGCTATTTCGAGAATTTATACATGACTATGGGAGAAAAAAAACCTTTTAAAATTTGGCCCTCAATGTTTAAGCTATAAAATGAAGACCAATCTGCAGATACCTGGTAACCGGCCTCGAAGGTGTTGTGGTTAAGCCATTGGACATAGTTCTGGTAGGTACCGGCTCACACCTAAAGCGAGTTTTAATGACTCAATGTAAGACCACTACACCCTCTTTTCTCTCACAAACCACTAACAACTAACCCACTCTCCTGGACAGACAGAACAGATAACTGAGGTGTGTCGAGGACAGCGTGCTTGAACCTTAATTGGACATAATCACGAAAATAAGTTGAAATGAAATGAAATGATACCTGGTAAGCTTTAATCTTGACTCCACCGAACAGCTTGGGTTCCCCCCACTCAATAATGAACTCCTCTGGTTCGACTGATTTGAGGAAGATCTCGGGGGCGTCCGGCGGGCCGGGAATCATGATCTGTACACTCTGGATTGGCTGAGCTATCACGTCGGTGTAGTAGACTGGTTCCACGGTGATGTTGTACACAGACCTGCAATACAAAATTATAACATTTAAATATTATAATATCTTTACTTAATATAAATTTTTCACAGCAAGAAAAGAAAAGAATCTTATTAATGGATTCATTAAAAAATATAATATATAATACACCACATTTTATGTAAACTAAGAAATTTAAGGAGAGATTAACTCAAACTGGATTATAATTGTATACAAAAAAGTTAATGGATTCTTTGAAAAAATACTTCCAAGTTTTGTGTAACAAGAGTACCAATGATATACAAGATATGCCCATCAAAAGTAAGTCATGGTGACCTAGTTATGGTATAGAACACATATCATCACCTTCCCAAGTTGTACTTGACTGCAAAGTTTGGTGTTCCTATTTGAAATGATAAGGAAGATATGTTCTGGACAAGAATTTCCTTTCATGTGCAGTAATGCATAAAAAGTAGGTTGTGGTAACCTAGTTATGATATGCGACACACCGCAATCCCAAGTTGTACTTGCATGCAAGGTGTGGTGATCCTATATGAACTGATAACAAAGATATGCTAAGGGACATTAAGTAAATGAAGTAACTAAAATTAAATTACAATTACAAGATCATTTTCACCCTTCATTCCTTAGCTGTTTAACTCTACTTACTTGATGCGTGTGATGGGAATGGTGCACGATGTCTGCTCGGGGTTGACGTATCGTGTCTGGATGACCCGGTCGTCCTGGCAGTACCAGACGATGCTGAACTGCTTGAGGAGGTTTGTGTGTCCACCCTGACATGTCCACGACACGATGACATCACCGAATGTCTTGTTGTCACGCTCGGCCTGGTACTCAAACTCGGCAGTGAGGGTCGACAGGAAACCTGGAAAACAAACAAACAAACACATAACATGTAAGGCAAGGGAAAACCTGAAAGACTTCATACAATTATTTATCAGAGGTGAGAATTGGTGAACTATAAAAAAGAAAAAATCTAGAGGGGTCCTGGAAATTCTTAAAATCCTAGGTTAAAAATCTGTGCCATCTGACATATTTTGGAGGAAAAGGACGATTAAAATGCGAGGAAACGCAATGTTCCATGAGAGGAAAACAGCTGATCCGAGGAGAATTCCCACCCCTGATTTATAACCTACAATATTCCGATATGTGAGAATATCATTTAGTATTTTTGGTTGTTTTTTTTGTTAGGAAGGAACTTCAGTCAAAAAGATTATGTTGCTTTTTTTTTTAAACTCCTTAAACTATTGGAAACCATAATAATTGTTTTTCAATTTGCAGGATGTAAAATATTTTTGATACCTTGCCTTTCACAAATGAGTGGTTTACAGTAAACTGTTTTTTCTCAGCTAATATGTTAATATTTGTGACCAAAACAGGTGTAAGATGTGACCAATTCTGCTCAGTACTACAACTCACCATCCTGGTGTCTAGGGAGGATGACCTCTACTGGGTCTGAAGGTGACTCGTCAAGGTCATCCTCATCCTGTAAGATAGCAGTGTAGTCGAGGTCCTGGGGGTCGGTGTTCTTAAAAAATCCTCTGTACTGTCAAGGAGATACAAACAACACCAATTAAGATAAAAACACACAATTATTATTTTATAACATTTAAAAAGAACACAGAATTTTCCTAAGTTCTAACATTAAACATGACATGTGTGTTAACAATTTCAATAATTCAAGGACTATATATAATAGAATTATTAAATAAGCATGCTTCCCAATTTGATTTATGTCATACACTCCTGTGACTTCAAATGCCTTGATATGACAGGTCTTTCACCATGTTTTGCAATACTTTGTTATAAAAACTGGTAGAGAAAGCATCCCACTTTTTTGTTGTTCATAGAGAGCCAATACATTTTATGTGATCTGGATTAAGAACTACATCTAGAAGATACACAAAAATAGCGTGTCACTGGAAGTAAAATAATGATATAATAAATTCTATATTGTCAAATAAAAATATTTTGAAATTATAGCTTTAACATTAATAGATCTTCAGACTAAGCCCACAGCTAAAAGCTGATGAAGAATGACAGGTGTGTGGCACAGATAGCCACAAGAGACAAGCACATGTCGCGGTTGGAGAGACCATGACTGGGATGTGGAGGTGGACACCGAAAGAAGTTGAAAGATAGGAGGAGTTGCCAGATCGGGAAGAAATGAGATGGAATTCAAAGGAGGCAAAGGATAAGGGGCAGTAGCAGAAAGAAAAGAAAAAAAAGATCTTCTAAACCATCAAATAACAAAAATATTTATAGAACTTATACATTTAAAGTTATAACATCACACACTGGTATCACATCACTAACTGGTATCACATCACTAACTAGCATGACTTACCCTCATTTTCCTTTGTTTCTTCACCTCCTCTGTACAGGTCATGGCCACCAGGGCCACCTCATACAGCTTGCCGGGCCGGCACTTGGTCAGCGTGCAGCTCTGAGCCGACGGACCAAGACAGCACTGCAGCTTTCCATTCACCTCCAGCTTGTAACCCTCAAGGTACCGGCGCAGATACTCTGGGTTCCCTTCCTCATCCTTTCCAACAAGGGACATCAGCTGCGGCTTCTCCCAGTAGAGATTGGCAGTGTTCTCGGTGTACGACATCACCAGCACTTGAGGAGGTTCTATAGGAGCCCTAGTCCGAGCCAACAGAGGAGCCGACATCACATGGGCCGTTCTCCGGTACTTCTCAATCCCCGAGTCCCACTTCTCGCGGTCAAGCGACGTCTTGATGCTGACTATCGCCTCGACGACCACGCGGTACTGGACCCCGGGGGACAGGTCCTCAATCACAAGGGAGTCCTCGGTAGCCAGCAGGTTCACGTGACTCGCCACGACCAGGTCCTCATCCTTGTGCTGGTTCCGCTTCAGGTCCGCCCACCGCACAATCTGACTCTGGAGCTTGTTGGACCCGTAAACCAGTGGTGGAGTCCACGATATGGTCAACGAGGTACGCGTTGCCTTGACGACCTTCAGGTTGGCCGGAGGTTCGGTGCCAGCCGTTTTTGCTAAGACACTAGAGTTTGGCAGCCAGGGCGAGTCATCGGGGGATATGATAGAGTCTCTGGGAATGGCGTGCAGGCGTTTGTGTCGGTGTTTGTCCGGAAGACGGTCGAAGTATTCCTCGGTGACGGCAATCACTCGGATCAGGTAGTCGGTCTTCTCATGCAGGTTCTCAATGCTGGCATCTTTAGAATCAGGCATCACGTCCACGTTGATATGGTGAGGGTCGTTAGTGTTGAGAGATATACACTCCAAGTGGATACCTGAACACAAACACAATATAGGTAACAATTGATGGATGGGTGGATGGATGGATGGATGGATGGATGGATGGATGGATGGATGGATGATGGATAGATGGATGGATGTATGAATGTATGATGGATGGATGGATGGATGGATGGATGGATGGGTAAATGGATGGATAAATGGATGGATAAATGGATGGGTAAATGGATGGATGGATGACCTGGTGTAGGTCATTAGTGTTGAGAGATACACACTCCAAGTGGATACCTGAACACAAACACGATACACATAAGAATTGATGAACGGACGGGGAACGGGAATGGAAATGGACCAGAATGAATGGAATGGATGGATAGATGAATTATATACTCCAAAAGGATATCTACATCATATCACTGTGAATATTTTGTGATTTCAATAATGAATGACAAACTGAATAGAATGAATGAATGAATGAATGAATGAATGAATGAATGAGTGAATGAATGAATGAATGAATGAATGAATGAATGGCAACAAAATAATAACAAATTGGACATTTCCTCCAAATTAATATGCTAAAATTTTCAATTGTTATTACTCTTCAACATTAAAATCAAGCAATTAATAAAATATTTCTAAAGTAAGGTGTATATTTAAGAAATCAACAACAATGGTTCAGAGTAAAATATGAGACCATCTTTTCCATTGCTTCCTCCTTCTTTAAAAAATTCTCAAAAAGACTGTAAACATTTTACATCTGTTGTTACAAGACAATTATTTGCATGCCACTTTCATTAAAACTGACTATTAAAATGAAAATTATGATACAAATCTGAAAATCTACACTATGACCTACTCTATTACCCCCCTCCCCCCCCCCCCCCACACACACACACTACCTCTATGACTAATTTGCATATTATTTACAACAATTTTAAAACATCATACATTTTACATTGCTTTAAAAAAATTCCAAGAAAACTATGACAGAAAACTGCACTAACCAATGACCTCCACCCCATGCTCTAGTGGTTGATCCCAGGCTACTTTGAGGCTGTTACATGTGGTGGCAACCACCCCCAGGTTCCGCGGGGGGTCTGGAGGACTGGCGGTCTTGATAGCTAGTTGCTCAGATTTGGCGGTCAGGATAAAAGCATTGAGTCCATCTGGGGTCTCTTTCATACCTGCAACAGAAGACAAATAACACTGTTACAACTGGTCTTGGTAGTAGATGGGGCATGTCACCTGAGAGGTACTGGATTCAAGTCCCATCCCATACAACACTGGTGCTTTCAGTCCAGTACGAACTGTAACAGGAAATACATATACAGAACTTCACATACGTTGTTTTAGCTTCCTATTTATTGCAGTCAAGTGGTATACTCTTGAGCAAAATAAATGAGTACAATAAATAGGAAGCGAAAACAACGTATGTGAAGTTCTGTATTTATTACATACCTTCTTTTATGTTTTACAAAAACGGTTTTTAATTTAACGCCATAACAACACTTTCTTAAATCTATGCTTAATACTCCTTTCATGGATTTACTTTACGTTAATAATCATACTCTGCAGCAGCCTTGTGTAATGTTTCAAAAATGATGTGACATAATTTGTAAATTATATATGACGTCAATAAATAAAAGGCACTAACTACAGTAAAAATAAAAAAGGAATTCCCATTTAAAAGTCCCAGTACATAATATTATGTGCGATACATTTATTACCCATATGGTTAAAAATATCTTGGATCATATATGTGATATATCCAATTAGAACGTCCAGTGGGACATAACACTTCGAGTTCATATCATGACGTCATACGATTGGTACACTATGACCTTATCAAAACATTAATCAATAAATTGAAATTGCTTATGGGTAATAAATAGGATAATAAACTCGCTACCATTTTGTATCATGTTTATGTTCCTTGTGAAATAAATTACATTGTCACTTGCTAAAGCTTGTGACAACTGAAAATGAATTGTCAAAAATGGGTAAATCATCATTAAAGTCAACCTTGATCTATAACAATCCATGATAAAGCCATACACAAAATGTTAGCTCGATATCTCAAAGCATTCTAAAAAAAAACATCCGGAAAACTATATGTGGGACAGATGGATGGATAGACAGACAAACAGAAGGATGGAGATGAAACCTATAGTTCCCTCCAGTTGGACTGGTAGGGAACTAATAATAAAAAAGGAAACATTTAAAGTTTATTTTAATGCATATTGGTATTTGCTAATTGCTAAAATGAATTTTCCTAATTATAACGTCCGTGTATTATTCTTAATTTTAAAAATCTCTAAATCTACCATGTGTATGTACTTGATCCCTCGTCAGTGTCTGTGTATTGTACATACTTGATGCCTCATCAGTGTCTGTGTATTGTACATACTTGATGCCTCGTCAGTGTCTGTGTATTGTACATACTTGATGCCTCGTCAGTGTCTGTGTATTGTACATACTTGATCCCTCGTCAGTGTCTGTGTATTGTACATACTTGATCCCTTGTCAGTGTCTGTGTATTGTACATACTTGATCCCTCGTCAATCTCTGTGTATTTACTATGTACATACTTGATCACTCATCAGTGTTTGTGTATTGTTTTTAATCTACTGGTGTACGTACTTGATCCCTCATCAATGTCTGTGTATTGTTAATCTACTGGTGTACGTACTTGATCTCTCATCCATGTCTGTGTATTGTTTTTAATCTACTGGTGTACATACTTGATCCCTCATCCATGTCTGTGTATTGTTTTTAATCTACTGGTGTACGTACTTGATCTCTCATCCATGTCTGTGTATTGTTAATCTACTGGTGCACGTACTTGATCCCTCATCCATGTCTGTGTATTGTTTTTAATCTACTGGTGTACATACTTGATCCCTCATCCATGTCTGTGTATTGTTTTTAATCCACTGGTGTACGTACTTGATCTCTCATCCATGTCTGTGTATTGTTTTTAATCCACTGGTGTACGTACTTGATCCCTCATCCATGTCTGTGTATTGTTTTTAATCTACTGGTGTACGTACTTGATCCCTCATCCATGTCTGTGTATTGTTTTTAATCTACTGGTGTACATACTTGATCCCTCATCCATGTCTGTGTATTGTTTTTAATCTACTGGTGTACGTACTTGATCCCTCATCAATGTCTGTGTATGGTTAATCTACTGGTGTACGTACTTGATCCCTCATCCATGTCTGAGTATTGTTTTTAATCTACTGGTGTATGTACTTGATCCCTCATCCATGTCTGTGTATTGTTAATCTACTGGTGTACGTACTTGATCCCTCATCCATGTCTGTGTATTGTTAATCTACTGGTGTACGTACTTGATCCCTCATCCATGTTTGTGTATTGTTAATCTACTGGTGTACGTACTTGATCCCTCATCCATGTCTGTGTATTTCTCCATCTTCCTCGCCTCCACGATCACGGTGTACGCCGTGCATGGCCTCAGGTTGGTGATCAGCAGGTGATCCTCCTCGGTGCTGTCGCTGTTGATGTCATCCTGCGCCGTGTCACCCGGCCACCACGTCACCTGGTAGCAGTCCGGTCGCACGAAGTGAGCCTTGCTGGAGTGTTCTGGAAAACATCGTCATACACAACATTATTAACACACAAAGTGAACCTTACTGGTGTGGTCTGAAAAATATTGTCATATATAAACTGAATAAATCAGTTGAAATATGTGTTCCACTTTTTCAAATGTAATGAAAACAGAAAATATCCTGACACAATTTTCTTTTCATCCATATCTTCTTTTTTTCATTCCCTATAGTAAATATTAAAAGAAAAAAGTATCTTGTTTAGAATATCAGTGTCTGTATATTCAATGCATTTCTGGTTGTCTTAATATTTGTAAGAAGCCTAAATTGGAATTTGTCTTCAAATAATTTCGTACGTACGAAAAAAATTATTTTAGGAAATAAAATGAAACTAACCTAGTACTAATATTAGAACGATCAGAAACATGTTTAATATACAGCCACTAATATTTTATGCAGAAATATATATTTGATATGTAATTACAATCATTAAAAAGTCTCTGTTAGTTAATAACATCATAAAAATTGCAGAAAACTCAGGAATGCCCCTTTAATAATTAATTAGCTAAAGACTAAAACCTTGTGAAAGTTCTCTCACCTTGTAGATACTTTCACCTTTTAGCACTGTATAAACGTCTCTTACTCCTACACACTTTTAACAGAAAATATCAACGTTTATGTGTCTGTCCTACTTCGTTGGCCTTTATATGTGACAGAATGAGTGCTCGTGGTTATGAGAGATTTGAAGTTAAACATGATAAACCCCACTTTAAGAATTGAGCCGAAGATGATTTGTTTTTTCCTGGTCTGGTTGAACTGACAACAGCAGTGACAAGAGAAGAGTAATAACAATAGTAATGACAGGAAAAACGTCACACCACCAGCTCTGAAGACTAATCTCTCTATTACAATCCCAGAGTTTTCCTTAATTCCCAATGAGGATCAGTCCTACACAAATATCACCTGTCAGCTACAAACAAAGAACTCGGCTGTAACGTCAATGAAACAAAAACACAGGGAAAGCTGGAGAGGTGGGGGGGGGGGGGGGGGGGGGGTATGTTTGAGGCTATTTTCATAATATCAGTAGGTGGTAGACCTACTACTGACCTGTGGTTGTTATTAGCAACTACTGCTGCCTTGCATTATTTCAATTATTCACCTCACTGCAATCAGCAGAAATAGGTTGTTTTGTTTAATGATACCAGCTGAGTACATTGATTAATTGGTCATTGGCTATTGAATGTCGAAGATTTGGTAATTCTGAAATAAATATTGTCTTTGAGAAAGCCAGCTTCGTTTCTCCATTTGCAACAAGGTGGGTTTTTTTTATATGCACTTTCTGGCAGACAGGGCAGGACATACCACAACCTTTGATATACCAGTCATGGGTCACTGGTTGAGAAAAAACCTATCAGAGAATAGGTCCACTGAGAGGTTTGATCTTATAACCAAAGAACCTCAGTAGAAATAGATGTCCACTTTCCATGCTTTCAATTACACACCTCACCCTTTCAGTATGAGGAGTGGTCATATTGTAGCAAACGTTTTTGTGAAATAATATAATTTATTATCCACATGGTTCAACATAACCAAGTTAATAATAATCATACGAAGCACACGTGTAATAACAAGTGTAATGACGTAATATTGGGAAGCGACGTCATAATGACGTTGCTTCTCCAGTCCTAGCTCAGACTGTGCATTTGAAATATGATGTCATTTCATCGTCTCCTTCTAGTTGTGGCTGCAACATTTTGAGTTGGGTCTTGTTATTCATAAAGAAAACAACAACAATAATATGGATAATAAAGAAATTATTACACTCGCATGTGAGTTGTACTGATTTTACGCTTGGGCAATACAAAAATCCCGACACACGTTTCATAAAATCAGAACGACACACAAGCTCGTATAATAATCTCTATCAATGAATTCCATTTCAATTCATATTTAGCAATTTGGCCAACCTAACTACTACTCCATATTATAACAATGAATAGAATTGTTGATATATTCAACCTAAAACCATTATTTCTCTTCCACCAAACCGTTTGCATATCTCAATAGATGAGTTTATAATACACACAGGAATGTGTAAATCTACTGTTTTATGTCTGGGACAAGCTATACAGACTCATGCTATTCCACACAGTCTTGTACAATGTGCGTTTTTTTCAATAATATAAACATATACCTGTATGGTCAAACCTAGTGTCAGTGTGGGAGTGCAGTGAACCGAATATGTCATTATGCAGTCTAAGTGAATAGATGAATAGATAAAGGGAAAGCAGATTTAACTTCATGGCAACACAACAAACCTGGGTCGAACAGAATGAAGGAAGGAAGGAAGGAAATGTTTTATTTAATGATGCACTCAACACATTTTATTTCCGGTTATATGGCGTCAGATATATGGTAAAGGACCACACAGATATTGAGAGAGGAAACCCACTGTCGCCGCTTCATGGACTACTCTTTTCGATTAGCAGCAAGGGATCTTTTATATGCTCTTTCCCACAGACAGGAAAGCACATACCATGGCATTTGACCAGTTGTGGTGCATTGCTTGGAATAAGAAAAAACCCTATCAGTTGAATGGATACACTGAGGTGGTTTAATCCTGTGATGCAAGCACCTCAGGCGAGCACTCAACCAACTGAGTTAAATCCCACCCCTACATTTTAAACTATGCATGGCTATTTGGTGTGCAGAGTTGTTATATTCATACATCATCTAGACAAAGGGTGGGATACAGCCCAGTGGAAAAGTGTCCAGAGTTGTTATATTCATACAAAATCTAGACAAAGGGCGGGATACAGCCCAGTGGAAAAGTGTCCAGAGTTGTTATATTCATACAAAATCTAGACAAAGGGCGGGATACAGCCCAGTGGAAAAGTGTCCAGAGTTGTTATATTCATACATGATCTAGACAAAGGGTGGGATACAGCCCAGTGGAAAAGTGTCCAGAGTTGTTATATTCATACATGATCTAGACAAAGGGTGGGATACAGCCCAGTGGAAAAGTGTCCAGAGTTGTTATATTCATACATGATCTAGACAAAGGGTGGGATACAGCCCAGTGGAAAAGTGTCCAGAGTTGTTATATTCATACATGATCTAGACAAAGGGTGGGATACAGCCCAGTGGAAAAGTGTCCAGAGTTGTTATATTCATACATGATCTAGACAAAGGGTGGGATACAGCCCAGTGGAAAAGTGTCCAGAGTTGTTATATTCATACATGATCTAGACAAAGGGTGGGATACAGCCCAGTGGAAAAGTGCTTGCCTGATGTGCAGTAGGTCTAGGATCTATCCCAGTCAGTGGGCACCACAACTGGTATGTCAAATGTCATGGTATGTGCTATCCTGTCTGTTGGATAGTGAATATATAAGATCCCTTGCTATTAATGGAAAAATACAGCTGGTTACCTCTCTAAGACTACGTTTAAATTACCAAATGTTTAACATCCCATATTAACAATGGTTAATAAATCAATGTAATGTTGTTAAACAAAACAAACATTAACTCTTTTTATCTAGACAAAAACAAACATTAACTCTTTTTATCTAAACAAAAACAAACATTAACTCTTTTTATCTAAACAAAAACAAACATTAACTCTTTTTATCTAAACAAAAACAAACATTAACTCTTTTTATCTAGACAAAAACAAACATTAACTCTTTTTATCTAAACAAAAACAAACATTAACTCTTTTTATCTAAACAAAAACAAACATTAACTCTTTTTATCTAAACAAAAACAAACATTAACTCTTTTTATTTAGACCAAAACAAACATTAACTCTTTTTATCTAGACAAAAACAAACAGCTGCCAAATAGGCTGTCCATACCATACCACCACAGAGCAGCAATCTTTTATATGCAACTAATAACTAACCCACTGTCCTGGACAGACAGCCCAGATAGCTGAGGTGTGTGCGCAGGACAGCGTGCTTGAACCTTAATTGGGTATAAGCACGAAAATAAGTGAAAGAAAGAAAGAAAGAAAAAAAAGAAAGAAAGAAAGAAGGAAGTCAATCCCACTGAGCTACATCGTACCTCCAGCTAATCAAAGGAGATGTGAAAATAACCCCACAAATATGATACTGACAATTATCATATTACTTACTCTTATTTTTTAATCAATGTGCTCTAGTGGTGTCGTTAAACAAAACAATTTCTTTTATAATTCGTATTTTACATAGCAGTGACTTACTACAATATGAATTACAAGTCTAGGATATTACAGAAATCAGTTTCAAGATCTTTCCGGAAAGTCTGCCAATGTGATTGGAAATTATTTTCAGGTACCGGTAGTCAATTGAACTGGAGATAAAACTAAGCCTCCTATACCACTGAATGAGTCCTGTCAATCAGTATGGATGTTCACGCTAACTTTTAAAAGAAATTATTAAACAATATTTTACTCACTACATATACTCACATGTGTAACTATAGAAGCTTTCACAACATAATAAATCTATGTGTATGAAAGCAACAGAAGAAACAAGCTGACCATCTAACAGTAACAGTGGCCCAGTTCCTAGTTCCACTGTCACCAATATTAAATAAAGTATCAAAGGGAAAGTCAATAAACGCAGCTCATATGCAGACGAAAGTGGCACCTCTATTGCCAATACAATGGTGCTTATCAAACGGAATACTAATAAATCATTTTTCTGCTGTATACAGCCTGCCAGTTTTCACTCTTATCATATCAACTAAACCGGTGCTGTATACAATGAGGAACTTGGGTGTGTGTGTGGGTGTTTCCTTTGGGGAAAATATATGACTAGGTGTCAGTGATTTTAGTGTAGAAGTATCCTTTCAGTTCAGAAAGTTAATGTAGTGACACCTTGCACTAGAACACACTGATTAATTCATAACAGTTTGTTGGATGTCAAACATTTAGTAATTCTGACATGTCGTCTTCTGGAAGGTAGGAAATGTTTTATTTAACGACGCACTCAACACATTTTATTTACGGTTATATGGCATCAGACATATGGTTAAGGACCACACAAATATTGAGGGAAGAAACCCGCTGTCTCCACTTCATGGGCTACTCTTTTCGATTAGCAGCAAGGGATCTTTTATATGCACCATCCCAGACAGGATAGCACATACCACGGCCTTTGATATACCATTCGTGATGCACTGGCTGGAACGAGAAATAGCCCAATGGGCCCAACGATGGGGATTGATCCTAAACCGAACGCGCATCAGGCGAACGCTTTACCACTGGGCTACGTCTTGCCCCTGTAGTCTTCAGATGAAACCTGCTACATTTGTCCAATTGCAGCAAGGGATCTTTTCCCATAGATAGGACAACACATACCACAACATTTGACACACCATGCTGGGGGAACTGGTTGTATGGGGGGAATCCAATCACGTCTGGCAAGTGTTCTACCTATTAACCTAAATCCCACCCCTTTTTTCAAAGGCATATGTACAGGTAAGTAAGTAAAAGTGTTAACGTGCACATTCAGAACAAACTGTTGTAGAGCACGCTTGTCCTGAGCACAGGTGCCGGCCTCGGCTGGCTCGGCTGGCTCCGCCGTCCAGGACAGGAAAGTGGTGGGGTGGGGTGGAGGGTGGACTGCCTGTACTGGCAGGTGTAAGGGAGCACCAGCAGTCCGACCGTAGCCGGTAACAGGCGGAGGGTGGTATGGTGCTATGGAATTTGGTATGTACCGTAGGATTAAACCAAAGAGAATGGGTGCGCATTTTTGATGAAGGAATTTAGGCACTTTATGTCTAGCTGGAGAGAACCCTCTTATTGCTGTACTATGACAGAGTCACATCTAACTTATATTACTGAGGGTGGGGGTGTAAAAAAAGAAGAAGAAAGAATCAGGAAAAAGTAACACAGGGTTTTCTTCAGGTGTATTTTTCTGGGGTGGCAATTGCCCTTCCCCACCCTACACCCCCACTATGTGTTGCCCTGCCTGATTCTGGGTTGTTTTTTTCATTGCCCCACCCCCAGTATTTCAGGCTAGAACCAAACCTTGTAAGCCAGTCATAAATTAACCTCAAGAGATCAACAGAAGGCAAATGTCATAATTCTTTATGGCACATGAACTCATACTGATAACAAAAACCTTGTTTGTAATACACAATGCAGTGGAACAGTTTTATAGATAACAGTGTGTACACAAGTCTAAGAATAGAACACAGTTCATGTACTGGAAGATCAGGGCTTGAAATGTTTAGCTATAAACTAGTCTCTGACCTGTGGGCTTCAAATATCCAGCTATGTACACAAGTCTAAGAATAGAACACAGTTCATGTACTGGAAGATCAGGGCTTGAAATGTTTAGCTATAAACTAATCTCTGACCTGTGGGCTTCAAATATCCAGCTATGTACACAAGTCTAAGAAAAGAGCCCAGTTCATGTAATGGTTGATCAGGGCTTGAAGTGTATTAGTCTTTGACAGGTAGGCTTAAAATGTTCAGCTATCTACTAATGCCACAGAGAAAAGACTTGGAATTTTTACCTATATTAGTCTTGGGATTTTTGCCTAGATTAGTCTGTGACAGGCTAAGCATGAAATATGCCGAAATCTATTAAAGTGCTTACCAAAATACATAGTTTTACAAAATCAATTAAAAAATTGTTTTCTCCTTTTTACCACAATAATCTTACCAGTGCATTTTCAATAGAATTCAATATAGTTTCGGACAGGTAGTTAATGTGTGTGTGTGTGTGTGTGTGTGTGTGTGTGTGTGTATTTATGATACATTTACTAGTTTCTCACAGGTAGGGCTTAAAGTAGATATTTAATTATGGTGTACAAAGTACGTAGATGTAGTGTTTGTTTTGTTTAACGACACCACTAGAACACATTAATTTATTAATCATCGGCTATTGGATGTCAAACATTTGGTAATTTTGACATATAGTCTTAGATAGGAAACCTGTTACATTTTTCAATTAGTAGCAAGTGATCTTTTATATGCACCATCCCACAGACAGGATAGCACATACTACGACCTTTGATATACCAGTCGTGATGCATTGGCTGGAATCAGAAATAGCCGAATGGGTATCGAGAATGAATGAATGAATGAATGAATAAATAAATAAATTAATTAATTAATTAATTAATGAACAAATGAATGAATGAATGTTTAATGACACCCCAGCACAAAAATACACATTCGCTATTGGGTTTCAACCAAAGGTAAATACATGAGCATGATTATTATGTAGTGTTGGGATACAATTTGTCAATTAAACAATGGAGAAAGGAAGCCAATATTTCTGTGTGATGGGGAAATGGTTTGTTAAATCTTACCAGTGTTCAAAGAAAGGAAGTATATGAATATATTATGTAAATCGTCACCAAACAGCGTCGTCCGAGGGCGATGAAATCAGTACCGTGTGTGGCCACCAGCTGCAGCAATCACTGTACGACATATCCTTGGCAATGACTGAATGAGTCTCTGAATCCGCAATTGTCGCACAACGTGCATTATATTTGTTTTAGGGTGCATTTGGACATGCTGTCCCATTCCAGGAACATTAACAAACTTGGTCATTCAGCAACATTGTACAAAAAAACGATATTTTGTAAAATCAAACACTTTTCTTCTTTCCCTATCACCTATGCGTTTATTTTTTGACAAAGTATATTATGTAGTGTTGGGATACAATTTGTCAATTAAACAACAATGGAGAAAGAAAGCCAATATTTCTGTGTGATGGGGAAGTGGTTTGTTAAATCTTACCAGTGTTCAAACAAAGGAAGTATATGAATATATTAGGTAGTGTTGGGATACAAAACAATGAAGAAAGAAAGCCAATATTTCTGTGTGATGGGGAAGTGGTTTGTTGAATCTTACCGGTGTTCCACACAATCAGAGCTGAGTGTCCGGACACCATTTCACACCAGACTTCCAGTGGCGCCTGCACCAGTCCTGTGTAGTGAACCACCAGTGGCTGGCCCGGCTTGCATCCCGTGTAGCGGTCACCCGTGAAAATATCTGAAACAACGCGGTCACACATCGTTAAACAAACAATACAAATCAATACACATCACTACACAAACAATATAAATCAAGACACATCACTAAACAAACAATACAATTTACCGTACAAACCAAGACAGATATATATATATATGATGAGTTCATTTCAAAAATGCAATCTACACCAATTTCTAAATTGTGCAGTTAAGGTATACTCATGTTAGTACAACCCAGCAATAGAACAATTAAATAGAGTTTTCATCAAAATGCCCATCTATGCCCATTATATGGAATCTTAAAACTATGCTTGCGTGATAGTCATGTTTCAACAAAAAAAGTTTTCTCAAATTGACTTAAATGGATATATTGCATTTTGGAAATTAACTGTACATATATATGGTATTAAATATTTCTCAATTTAGAACCTGAAGGCCTCAGGGAAGATCAGCATTTGCTAACCAACCGTGTTACCCTCAATAAATAAATCATTTATTATTATTATTATTATTATTATTAGATAGTTATATGGTACATAACATTAGTATTATACACACATTATATTTTAACAACTGTAATGTACAAAGCAAAACAGTTACATGGTACATAACATCAATATCAGTTACTGTAATGTAAATATTTTATATTTATTAATATTATAAGTATATTATTTACAAGAACATTTTCACATTATTGACAAATATACTGATTTACTTGAAAATAGATTTAGAATGATTTTCCGTTTAAAATGCAACTGACCATTTTATTTTAAAGATGGAACTACAACTGATACAAACAATATGAGCTGAACAATATTCAGACGTAGAAATTATCTTTTTAATGCAGACAATGTATTCCAGATGTAATGGATTTCAGATTTCAGATATTTATAAATGAAGACACATGTCTGTAATTCATTTACGACAAAAGGAAACCGATGAATTGCCATGTAACTCTATAATGAATAATGTTGAAACATATTATTGACTTTTAAACCCATACCAAGTTGCAACTCCATTTAAAATAAATGTCTATTAAAATTCTTAACAAATTACCAACAAATTGTATAGATCAAATTTCATTTTTGTATACAGGGGTGAAGACAAACTCTTGGAACAGCTAAAGTCGGTACCCAGTAGTTTTACGTGAATTAATATTGACACTACCGGCCTCGGTGGTGTCGTGGTTAAGACATCAGACATAAGGCTGGTAGGTACTGGGTTCGCAGCCCGGTACCGGCCTCGGTGGTGTCGTGGTTAAGACATCAGACATAAGGCTGGTAGGTACTGGGTTCGCAGCCCGGTACCGGCCTCGGTGGTGTAGTGGTTAAGACATCAGACATAAGGCTGGTAGGTACTGGGTTCGCAGCCCGGTACCGGCCTCGGTGGTGTCGTGGTTAAGACATCAGACATAAGGCTGGTAGGTACTGGGTTCGCAGCCCGGTACCGGCCTCGGTGGTGTCGTGGTTAAGACATCAGACATAAGGCTGGTAGGTACTGGGTTCGCAGCCCGGCACCGGCCTCGGTGGTGTCGTGGTTAAGACATCAGACATAAGGCTGGTAGGTACTGGGTTCGCAGCCCGGCACCGGCCTCGGTGGTGTCGTGGTTAAGACATCAGACATAAGGCTGGTAGGTACTGGGTTCGCAGCCCGGCACCGGCCTCGGTGGTGTCGTGGTTAAGACATCAGACATAAGGCTGGTAGGTACTGGGTTCGCAGCCCGGCACCGGCCTCGGTGGTGTCGTGGTTAAGACATCAGACATAAGGCTGGTAGGTACTGGGTTCGCAGCCCGGCACCGGCCTCGGTGGTGTCGTGGTTAAGACATTAGACATAAGGCTGGTAGGTACTGGGTTCGCAGCCCGGCACCGGCCTCGGTGGTGTCGTGGTTAAGACATCAGACATAAGGCTGGTAGGTACTGGGTTCGCAGCCCGGCACCGGCCACTGTGGTGTCGTGGTTAAGACATCAGACATAAGGCTGGTCGGTACTGGGTTCGCAGCCCGGTACCGGCCTCGGTGGTGTCGTGGGTAAGACATCAGACATAAGGCTGGTAGGTACTGGGTTCGCAGCCCGGTACCGGCCTCGGTGGTGTCGTGGTTAAGACATCAGACATAAGGCTGGTAGGTACTGGGTTCGCAGCCCGGTACCGGCCTCGGTGGTGTCGTGGTTAAGACATCAGACATAAGGCTGGTAGGTACTGGGTTCGCAGCCCGGTACCGGCCTCGGTGGTGTCGTGGTTAAGACATCAGACATAAGGCTGGTAGGTACTGGGTTCGCAGCCCAGTACCAGTTCCCACCCAGAATGAGTTTTAATGATTCAATGGGTAGGTGTAAGACTACTACACCCTATTCTTTTTCACTAACCACTGACCACTAAAAACAAACCCACTGTAGCTGAGGATTATGCCCAGGACAACATGCTTGAACCTTAATTGGATATAAGCACGAAAATAAGCTGAGAATATTGACACTAAAGACAGAACTGTAATTACTTCGCCTTGGCTGTTCCATCAATTGCTTTCACCCCTGTATCAAAAATGAGATTTAACGTACAGAACTTGATAACAATTTGTTAAGAAACGTTTATATTTGAACTGAAATTTTTTGCAATTTGTTTTTACTTGAGATGGTATGGGGTTAAAACTGAATATGTTTTCATATGAGTTTTAACATTATTCATTTGCCCATTCATCGGTTCCCTTTTGATTCCAACATACTTTAGTATGATATAATATACTATGGTTGACAATATCAGGAGTTTCTTTAATCTTTTAAGTAAACAGAACAATCAAGTGTCTTTTTTTAAAAAGGAATTAACATATAATGCTTTTATCTTTGCTCAAAGGTACAACACACTCCTTATAACCATGTTATCTGCATAAGCAAAACACAGAAAAAGTATCAAACTTTTAAGTGGCAAATTGCCTTTAAAATGTTTAAATTTATTTACATGTACTTGTAGCTATAAAGGAGAAGAATGTAACACAAAATTATTTGGTATACAGGTACACAACCTCTTATACAACACCAAAAGGCCACCCAACTTCCCAAAAGCCAAAACATGCATACATTAGGTAGTCTTGATCAATCCAGACTATTACTGAACTAAGAGTTAGGAAACTAGTCATGAAAAACCTGTGATTGCCTGCCTTGATCAGACTGGAATATCATAAAGGAGAGATGTAGGCTAGTGGTATAGCACTCACTTGATGGGTGATTGATCTTGAATTGATCTATGTCAATGGGCCTTTTAGACTACACATTATTCTAGCCAGTGCTCTCCAACTAGTGTAACAAAGGCTGTGGTATGTACTATCCTGTCTGTGGGATGGTGCATAAAAAATATCACTTGCTATTAATCAAAAAGAGTAACCCATGGAGTGATGACAGTGGATTTTCTCTCTTGTTATCTGTGTGGTCATTAACAATATAGACAATAGTTCATGTTTTTTGTCAAATATGATTTATATCTCATCAAGTGAAGTTTGCAATCATATCTCACGAGTCGCACTTGCACGACAAGTGTGATATGATTGCAAACTTCACGAGATGAGATATAAATCATATTTGACAAAAAACATGAAATTTTCTATTTATTATACAACTTTTGGCAATTTACCTTTATTTTTAAAATGCCAGCAGCAAAATAGTTCCAGCTTTCTTACAGTGAAGATAACACTTTCTACAGTAACGATAACACATATTAGAGTGAAATAGTGAAATTTTCACTCTAAAATGTGTTATCGTCACTGAGTGACTGCTAACACTTTTATTTCACTGATATTTTAAGATATTTCACTAAATGTTATACAATAAATATCCGACATCATATAACTGTAATTAAAATGTTTTGAGTGTGTTGTTAATCTATAGATATAGATTGGTATTGCAGGTTTTATTAACATAGTGCTCCCATTCTCCTGTTCAGACTAAGGTTTAGGTTGATCAGGACTATAATTATTCAACCAAACATAATTGTTACAAGCAGCATGGGTGTTATTTAATTTTGTAATCACACATGCAGTTACAATTCACTAAGCTTGTTAGTAATTCTACGTATATTGGAAAACACATACAACATATATAAACTATGCTATACATTCGCTACAATGCAAAGCTAGCGATGAGATTTACCCTTGGTCACTGTTGGCCAATCAGAAGTCAGAATGCCGTTAAGATCAAAGGTTATGAATTTGTTTGATATTCGGCTTGTGCTTGCTGCAGTGAAAGTGTTAATTGTAAATCAATAAAAACAAAACAGAGCAAAACAAAACAAAACAAACTACAAAATGTGATGTTATACAAAGCCATTGGTAATACAGTATTTGCATTTTATTTCAAAAAGTACAAACATACTATTTATAACTCGAAACTTAAATTCTTTGACTTTCCAAATTTCGTAATTAACTATGTTCGAACTGTTTTTGGTGAACCATCCAAACTTTTCATCACAATCTTCTGAACTACTAGTGAGATGTTATGACAAGTATTTTGGTCTTCCCATTGGGATGTCCAGTACCCATTTTCCCAGAACAAGGCAACAATCTTAATCTTCCCTTCTTTCAAAATAACCATATGTTTGAAAGCAAATATCTGTGGATTAAACTAGGCTGTGTTGTTCCACATTCCTTTCCTTTCTTGTACATTTAGGCCCAAATTTATGAAGGCTGTTTTTCTTAAAGTGTTGTAAATGTATGTACCGTATTTCCTCTAATAAGCACCGGGCCTCAAATAAGCGCCGAATCTTAACACTTTGCAACAAAATAAAGTCTGGGCCTCTAATAAGTGCCGGGCCTCCAATAAACACTGGGTAAGGCAGCCAAAAACTGATTACTCCCTGGCAAAATTTAAAAAAACAACAAAAAAAAACTTATTAAAAATGATGGGTCCCTTTTTATCACTTCTTGTCATAAAATGTATAACCGCTAGTAAGTGCCAGTCTCCAATAAGCACCGGGTCTGCGACCATTTTAAAATGAATAAGTGCCCAGGCACTTATTAGAGGAAATACGGCAGTTAAAACCTTTTTAGTAAGACAAAAACACGCTTTGTAAATTCAGCCTACATTTTTTAGCTTAGACATGAGCTGATAAAGGCACATTTAAAAAAAATCTTAATTGCTTTTATTACCATGATAAATCATTTGTCAACTTTAATGATTTGGGATTCCATTTCTCTAGTACTAAAATCAATATCAAAGCAAAAACCTAAAGTTATTAAACTAAATGAAATAAAAATGCATCTAGTGTGTACACTACCTGTAAACAAAAATGTTAAAATATTGAATTTGTAATTAAATGAAAAAAATACTGTAAAATGTTTTACTTGAGTCTAATTTCTGCACTATTTGTGCAAAGATATTATGCAAATATTTAAAGAAACAATGGAAGATTGAACCTACTCAGCTGTAAGGCACCAGTAAATTAACCACTGACTGAAAACTATATTTTACATTCAAGAATGCAGCATCCAACAAGAAATAGAAAAACAGGATTTACTTATTTGATATTATTTAATTTCTTCATATTTTGTTTTTGAATATTCCGATTCACATTTCTTTTATTAATGGAGGAATATTTATCTGTTTTCTTTGGAACAAATGTACCTTTGACCGAGTGTGTTCAGAGCACAAGAATACCAATGTAACCCAGTCAGGACTTCAACTGCTTAAATACACAGATCTATTGGTTTGATTAATTTGATTACCTATGTTTTTTTCATTCAGTCAAGAAACTTCAATTTCAAGAAGATGATGATTATTGAATTTTTTTTCAAAATAATAAAGTATTGTAAACTGGGAAAAACATTGTTTGCATCCAACCTCAAGTCATGAAATTTATAATCACACATTATTTGAATTGCAAATATGCATTGCAGATACCAATAGTTCACAAACTTTACACATCAGAAACAGGCGCTAAGGTAATTTACACCAAAAAACATGTCACAATTTTAATCCAGTTTACAGTATTTGAAAATACTACATAGTACAACTACAAACTGTGCTACTAAATATGTGCTTTTAAACTGTTTTAGAAATGAAAAAAAAAAAAGCAAACAAGAAAAAACTTCCTTAAAATCTTACCCGAAACTGGCTTCTCGTCCGGCTGACTGACCCCATCAATCCCAGAATCCTTCTCCAAGTCAAGTGACTGTCGTGTGTCTTTCCCGACTGGGTGTTCCGTCAGGGCTATCAGCTGCAGACTGAGTTTCTCCCCGAGAGAGACGTCACTGATTCGTAAACTATTCACATCCGGCGGGATGATAGACCCGTACACTTTACCATTCTTCAACATTTGATAACCCTGGAAGAAATATAACACCTTGTTATAGAGCTGGTATTTAATAGATCTGTAAGAATAAAAAGCCTTGTATATAATATTTGAGTAGGTAGAAGGAAATTAGGTGTTATAATCTATTGGTCAATTCAAAATGTTGGCCAATTTTAAGAAGCATGTGTGTAATTTTCCCAGTTTTGTCAACAGATACAAGAACCAAGGGAGATAACTCCCTTAATAAATCAAATTCTGAAAGTAATACATATCCTCTTCCAGACCCAACACATTTTTATATCTCCTAAGTTCAAAGGACATCGATGCAAAAATTGGTTAATCCAAACTTGATTCATAACACCGGCCTTGGTGGTGTTGTGGTTAAGCCATCGGACATAAGGCTAGTAGGAACAGGGTTCACATCACGGTACCGGCTTCACCCTGAGTGCATTTTAACGACTCAATGGTTAAGACTACTACACCCTCTTTTCTCTCTCACTAACCACTAACAACTAACACACTGTCCTGGATAGACAGCCCAGAAAGCTGAGGTGTGTGCCCAGGACAGTGTGCTTGAACCTTAATTGGACATAAGCATGAAAATAAGTTGAAATGAAATGAATTGATCTGTAACTCTACATGATAAACCTATACACAAAATTTCAGCTAAATATCTTGAGTCATTGTGAACGTTCGGAAAACCGTATCTATGGATATCAAACAGATGGATGGACAGCCAGACAGAAGGATGGAAGGAAATGTTTTATTTAATGATGCACTCGACACATTTTATTTACGGTTATATGGTGTCAGACCTATGGTTAAGGACCACACAGATATTGAAAGAGGAAACCTGCTGTCGCCACTTCATGAGCTACGCTTTCCGATTAGCAGCAAGGGATTTTTATATGCCCCATCCAGGATAACACATACTACAGCCTTTAATGTACCAGTCGTGGTGCACTGGTTGGAGTGAGAAATGACACAAGGATGGAGACAAAACCTATGTCTCATCAGATTGAACTGGCAGGGGACTAAAAAGCTAATTTGCATAACAATGAACTGACCGAGATACACGCATCTCCGAACTGCTGCGGCACCTGCCAGGTGACGTCAATTCCTCCTGGATGGAGACCCTCAAGTCTCAGCTTGGGTGACTTGGGAGCCGCAGGCGCCATCACGGACAGGACGTTCGACATGCCGCTGTCACTCAGACAGAACACGTGTTGTGCCTCGGAGTCAATGCGGCGCGTGCCCGATATCGCCTTCACTGAGATGTCGTAGCTGTTGCCTGGAGACAGGTCCGTGAGGAAGAACTGGTAGCCCTGTTGGTCACACATCTTGTTGGCTTTGACCTCGCCGTGCCAGCGACTGTCTACGTAAATACTGAAAGCAAACAGGACATCCATCAAATAGAATGAAAAAATGGGGTTCTGTCTAAGTTCCATAGTAATGACTTGGTGAAATTTGTAATTAGGACAAAGCAGTTTTAACTGAAACTAAAGCAAAGAAAATCTAGCTGTAGTTAAATTAATAAATACATGTTCATTTCTATGCTTATTAATGTGGGGTTTTTTAAAATAGATATTTTTGCCTCTAAAGGTTTTGTGAATGAAAAATTCTTAAAAACTGTTAAACATTATTTTGAATTATAGTCAATTTTGGATTTTGAATACAAACGTCATCATGAAAATACTTTTTACAATGCAAAAGATTTGAAGCCAATTTTATAATAATTAAAAGTGTAAAATTGGAATATTAGATGCATGGTTCAATTCAAACTAAGGGCACAACATTCTGCAACCCTCAGATTAATCTGATGGGGAGGGTGTATAAAAATGTTCGCTTTGTTCCTCTAAAAGCCCCATACGTCATCTGATATAGAATCACATAGTCTAAAAGTACCTGTACAGAGATATGGCCTCTTCATTGGAGCTGGACACAAAGTTGTGAGGTTTGTCCCAGGCCACCAGGACGCAGCCCTTCTTGTACGATGGCTGCTGGCTGATGCTGACCACTGGTGGACGTCGAGGACAACTCAAGTGGATCGTTTTAGACGGCTCACTCTCCTGGTTGGCACGTGAGGTCACAGCAACAACATAAACACTTATTGTCTTTCCTAGAACCAAACAAAAGAGAAAGGAATGTTTGTTTTAATGCATAATGATTATGACATGTCTCAATGAGAGTTTCTCTGTTTGAGTGTATTAAATGCCGAATGGCTACTTTTCAACATTGATATGAATTACTTGTAACCATTTTTTTTTTTTAATAGGTGATGAAATACAAATCCTGAAATTGTAATACTGGTAGTCAGATATTGAAAACTGAGATTGACCTTAGGGTTAGGGTTCTACAATGGTCTAAAAAAGTGGCCTCCATTCCTGGTATCATGCTGTTGATGGTATAACAATGTAAGTGTATCATGTTGTTGACATTAAAACACCGTACCTGGAATCATGTTGTTGACATTAAAACAACGTATCTGGAATCATCTTAATATTAAACACTGTACATGGAAATATGTTGATATTAAAACACTGTACCTGGTATTATGTTGTTGACTTTAAAACACTCTACCTGGAATCATGTTGTTGACATTAAAACACCGTACCTGGAATCATGTTGTTGACAATAAAACACCGTACCTGGAATCATGTTGCTGACAATAAATCACCGTACCTGGAATCATGTTGTTGACAACAAAATATCGTACCTGGAATCATGTTGTTGACAATAAAACACCATACCTGGAATCATGTTGTTGACAATAAAACACCATACCTGGAATCATGTTGATATTAAAACACCACACCTGGAATCATATTATTGATATTAAAACACTGTACCTGGAATCATATTACTGATATTGAAACACTGTACCTGGAATCATGTTGTTGACAATAAAACACCATACCTGGAATCATGTTGTTGACAATAAAACACCATACCTGGAATCATGTTGTTGACAATAAAATGCTGTACCTGGAATCATGTTGTTGATAAAACACCGTATCTTGAATCATGTTGATATTAAAACACCATACCTGGAATCATGTTGTTGACAATATAACACCATACCTGGAATCATGTTGTCGACAATAAAACACTGTACCTGCTATCATGTTGTTGACAATAAAACAACGTACCTGGAATCATCTTAATATTAAACACCGTACATGGAAATATGTTGATATTGAAACACCGACCTGGTATCATGTTGTTGACTATCATCTGCTGCACGTCACTGCTGCGGATAGCGCCGAGCGGTTTGTTGTCCACGTAGATCTGGAAGCCCTTCAGTTTCATGTCGGAGTGGACCGACGGTGGGACCCACTCAATGCATGCCTACAAACACACAACTCATGCTGCAGAGTCATCCATATAAGGGGTAAAATAGCTAAATAATTTTTAATGAACAATTTTCCTTTTCAGCCAAATATGAATATCAGTGATGGAGGAACATATTATTATGCCAGAAATCTTGTAACACAACTAGACACTGATTTTACTTGACATAAACAAATCAGTTTACTTAAGTGAAAATCAGAATCTTTTTTTTTAAAGTAAAGAAAGGTGAACTGTTGGCAGATACATGTAAAGGAATAGTCCTTCTTTCTCTCTTCTTTTTGAAATATAGCCCAAGGGACACAACTCAAAGGACAAGATTACAAAGATTATTACAGACTTTTGAAAATTTAAAGACGCCAACCGACCCTGAGCAGCATCAAATATTTTCTGCTATCACAATTTTTATCATTAAATTAAACATGACTTATCACTTGTTGCTTAATTATCAATTTAGGCAAATCTAACATGTTTCTGTCATGTTGGTGTCAGCAGTAGCTCACAAATGAATTGCGTATAAATAAAATAGGTACATACTTCAGAAACCAGGGTCACTAACATTAAGAGAGGGAGACTACCTGGACAACTACAACAACTCTCCAGAAGAAGCTGTATGGAACAAGAAGTGATCTACAGAGAACAGTATCATTCATAGTCACTGCTGGCCTCGACGTGTAGTCAACAAGCGAATGAAAAGAAGAAGAAGACTGACATTAAGAGATTCTAGAAACTGCATGCTGACCTGGTACAAGTCTACTGACACGACCTTGACTTTAGGTGGTCTGGGCGGCCCCAGTGTGGTGTAGTAGATCACGGACGATGATGTCTGCACCTCACACGGCTGCTGTCCATGCATCAGGTTGTAGTTGGCAATCACGTAGATCCTGAAAAAAGTCGGGACAAACTAGTGTTGGGAATGTCTACACCAACCGATCCACTTTCAATTATACAAACAAAAATTTGAATTATATGATATCAAGAAGGACTAGTATTTTACTATTAATGCAGGTCTATCCAGTATCTGGGGGTTTTATGGCGTACTTATGAAAACAAAGACAAATCTCAGCATATTTATAGCAATTCCATTACCTAAACTGTATGAATGCAGTTAACATCTTCCTGTCAACTGATTATACATTTTTATTGTATAACATTTAGTGAAATATCTTAAACTATCAGTGAAATAAAAGTGTTATCAGTCACCCAGTGACCATAACACATTTTAGAGTGAAAATTTCAGTATTTCACTCTAAAATGTGTTATCGTCTCTGTAGAAAGTGTTATCTTCACTGTAAGAAAGCCGGAACTACTTTGCTGCTGGCATTTTAAAAATAAAGGTAAATTGCCAAAAGTTATATAATAAATAGAAAATTTCATGTTTTTGTCAAATATGATTTATATCTCAACACACGTCTCCTTGCCCTGATTGTTTCAAGTTTTTGTTTTGTAAATAATGTGGTTTGGTTGGTTAGTGATGAGGGTGGTATGGGGTGGGAGTGTTACCTGTATGTAAGCCCTGCCACCAGGCCCTTGACAACACACTTTTCTTTGCCCTGGATGTTCCAGCAATGCTGTACGCCCCGCACTGGTTTCTCCTTCTCCACCAGGTTACACTCAAAACTGAAAAAAACACACAAAGCAAAAATAAATTAAAGATAAATCGAAACAACTATTTTCACAGGCTACACTTTTTGTTCAGCATTTAAAACACACATAATCAAAAGGTTGAAAAATAGTAGTATACTTGTTGTAAGTAGTTTTTTCAAGTCTGGTGTCAATGTATAAGTGAGTAGCTAATACATTTTATAATATTTCGTTAGAAAATGCAAAACTGTCAGTGTTCATTAGTAGCCAGACATTTTGGGCAGCTTACTTTTTATGCTCACAATTACGCACCTCACAGTACTCATATCAGCAGAAAGAGCTGCCTACTTTTCTCAAACTATTTTCAAAGATCACAAACAGCCTAACTAGATGGTAAATATACTAACACAAAAAAAAAACATATGAATATAATTTTTAGCAGTAACATTACATTTTGTTTTTCAAGAAGTGATTGACATATATTGAGAAGAAAAGAAAAGAAAGAAAGAAATGTTTTATATAAAGACACACTCAGCACATTTTATTTATGGTTATATGACGTCAGACATATGGTTAAGGACCACACTGATATTAAGAGGAAACCCACTGTCGCCAGTTCATGGGCTACTCTGTTCGATTAGCAGCAAGGGATCTTTTATATGCACCATCCCAGACAGGGTAGTACATACAATAGCCTTTGATATACCAGTTGTGGTGCACTGGGCAAGGACAGGGATCGATCCTAGACTGACTGCACATTGGGCGGGTGTTTTACCACTGGGCAAGGACAGGGATCGATCCTAGACTGACTGCACATTGGTGGGTGTTTTACCACTGGGCAAGGACAGGGATCGATCCTAGACTGACTGCACATTGGTGGGTGTTTTACCACTGGGCAAGGACAGGGATCGATCCTAGACTGACTGCACATTGGGCGGGTGTTTTACCACTGGGCAAGGACAGGGATCGATCCTAGACTGACTGCACATTGGGCGGGTGTTTTACCACTGGGCAAGGACAGGGATCGATCCTAGACTGACTGCACATTGGGAGGGTGTTTTACCACTGGGCTACCGCCCATGTTAAGAAGAATTACAAGCTGATATACCATTTATCATTTCACAGAATGAAGCATTTGTAATCAAGTAAAGCCATTCTAATTTCACATTAACCACAATCCTGACTTGTGTGTCTTTGGATGATCATTATATCTGAATGGTACCCATGTTAATGAAGAAGCTTGTTTTGTTTAACAACACCACTAGAGCATATTGATTAATCAATCATTGGCTATTGGATGTCAAACATATGGTAATTCTGACTCATAGTCATCAGCAAGGGATCTTTTATATGCACTTTCCCACAGACAAGAAAGCACATACAATGGCCTTTGACCAGTTGTGGTGCACTGGTTGGAACGAGAAAAAACCCAATCAGTTGAATGGATCCACTGAGGTGGTTCCCATATTAATGAGTTATATGTACAGTCCTAGACCAGAAGATGTCTAAGTACTGGCACAAGAGTTACATGTCTTCCATCTACCTGATGTCGCTGTTCGTTTCACTCGTGAACTTGGTGCCCACAACATTCACAACGTAGAGAATCAGCTGATATTCAGGGTCAGGTTGCTTTGGTAACTGCCACATGACCTTGACCCCATGCTTGCCATGAGACTCAACCATGATGGATGGTGCTGGGAGAATACCATCACCATCACCAAGAACAAACTGTAACAAAACAAGAGGTGCGGAGTCAATGAAAAGGAATACTAGAAGTAGAATGCTAACATATCACTACAAGAATTGCTTATTCGGTGTTGTTAATAGATGTATCAGCAGAAGTTCGTTACAATGCATGTTTAAAAAAAAAATTAACAACTCTTGAATACTTAACAAAAAAAATCAAATTTTAATTTAATAAATTGAAATGCATTCAGATACATTCATAGCTCAAACTATAAACCAATTTTCATTAATCTAGAACTTACAGTTTGTGACAAAGAGAGCTAAACACATGAACTGGACACACTGAAGCTAAATGCAAAAGTCTTAAAAATAAATTATCACCAAATTACAAAGTGTTTAAAAAAACAAACCAAAACCAAACCAACACAACAAAACCAAATGAGGCGAGTTTATCTCTCCCTCCCCGAATTCCCAACTTGTTTAATAATGGCTGGGATGTCCTATTTGTGCATGAGTCCCTTGCATTTTTACTCATTCAGAAAGATGATTTTTTAATGCATTTACAACTTGTGTTTTGATTCAATTACTTATTCAGTATCTTATATTTTTTCTTTAAAAAAAATAAATAAACACCAAGCGAGATTACCTCTCCCTCCTCGACTTGTTTGTTTGTGAATGAGTCCCTTGAACTTTTTCTTATACAGAAAAATGGTATTTGAACATATTTACAACTTTTGCTTTGATTTGGTTACAGTAAGCCTATCCATATCTATTCTTTAAAAAGAAGAAAAAAATTAACACCAAGCGAGATTACCTCTCCCTCCCCGACTTGTTTCATAGTGTCTTCCTTGGTTGCTGGGACGGCCAGTTTGTGGATGAGTTCATCTCTGTCCGTGGCCGTCTTCTGAACCACATCTAACTCCACTACCTGCTGGACCTCCACGATCACGTTCGACTGCTTTGTTCTCGGCGTCCTGCCGGTCGGCGGCTTACCCAGCGGCCTGGTCCTCACAACACCATCATCACCATCGTCCTGGTCACCATGCTGGTGTTGCTTCTTACGACCGCGCTTACTGCGTTTATCTGGTTTACCGAACCTGTCCGAGTAGTCCCGCGTCTGGTCTTTGGCCACATCAAGAATGACGACATTTCGGTCTCTGTTGTCATCGTCATCATCGTCACTGCCATACACCTCTTCACCGCTCTCTGCCTCTGACTCACTGCTGCTGGAATCGCCCTGCTGAATGCTGATGGGCAGGTACTCCACTTCTCCGTTCAGTCGATTACGTCGGCCAATCAGCTTGATGTTTCTACCGCGTGGAGTCTGGGTCGCTTTCTCGTAGTTGTCATCAGTCATCACACCCTGGTCTGGAATTCAACAAAGATATTTGTATCTGTAAAGGTTTCATTTGACACCCAATATAGTTGGAGTGTCGTTAAACATTCATTCGTTAATTCTATCAAGTTTCATGTAATGTCAGTCAATAACACTGTTGCTTTCTGGCAGATGTAAAATATATTTAATAATATTAGCTAATGTGTTATAAAATATAACAAGACATGTGTAAACGTATCAATATCTTAAATACAAGCTGATAATTATAACATATATACATAAACTAACATAACTTTGAAAGTATAAGCAAATATAATTATGTAGAAGAAAAACTAAAATATATGTACAAGCATTTGCAGTTACAAAACCAATACAGCTGTGTTGATGACTTTGGTCAGTAAAACATTGTGCTAGTATACAAAGTAAAAGTTGTTCTATTATAACAAGGAATAGTATTAACTTAAACAAAACAGACTCATTATCATAATACATTATAATTAGCTTACATGTATTAATCTTCCCATGGTATTCTGTTTGTTAGTTTGGGCTTTTTAGGGGTGGGGGTCCATTTCTAATGGTAGACTTGGTAGAGTTTTTGTTACTTTTGCATTTCTCAGTATATAATCATGAAGAACTCCATGTTACTAATTTTTTTACATAATCTGAATTAATTTGTACTTAAAAATTCCATTATATATAAGAATGTATTTTCTTCTTACATTTATTGGTTATCCTTGGTTTTAAAATAAGAGTAATGTAAACAACTTTTAACCACAAAGCCATCACCATCCAACAGTCAAAAGCACTACACTAGCACCTACTTTTGTTGCAAATGATTCAAGCATTTGATTCCCGACTTTAGAATTAGAGAATGTTTATTGTCAAGGATCAAACATGCCTTTATTGGAGACACAATGCAACTACAATGATTAAAAAACACACTTTGGCAAAGATTTGATAAACAGCACACTAAAAAACAATTTTCAATATGTGCCACAAAACCAAACTGAGCCAAAAACAATCCTTGTGATGATAAATTGTGCAAAATACTTGACATGTTTGTAGAAGTAACTTTTAGAAATCCAAATTAAGAAGAATAACCCATACAAAACTACTACATAGAGGATGTTACTTAAGCCCTCTACATTACAACTGATTTGGGTCTTGTCGTCTGTCCTGGACAGAGGAGCTGGCATAAGTCGACACATGCATCCATGACAGGCTGAACTACAACAGTTTGCTCTGAATGTGCATGTTAAACACCATGATCATGACCGATTTGGTCACACATGTGACCAGTTTATTACATTTGGTGACTAAAACATTTCATACTATCTATTTAAAAAATAAAAGTAGGCGTCATCTGTCTCCTAGATATTAAAATTAACATAGAGGGCTGTACTTAATGAATAATCATGTCAAATAATTTAATGGAGATATGAGGGTGTATTCCCACGTCACTCTATTTAGAGGGCTGTACTTAATGCATAATCATGTCAAATCATTTAATGGAGATATGAGGGTGTATTCCCACGTCACTCTATTTAGAGGGCTGTACTTAATGCATAATCATGTCAAATCATTTAATGGAGATATGAGGGTGTATTCCCACGTCACTCTATTTAGAGGGCTGTACTTAATGCATAATCATGTCAAATCATTTAATGGAGATATGAGGGTGTATTCCCACGTCACTCTATTTAGAGGGCTGTACTTAATGCATAATCATGTCAAATCATTTAATGGAGATATGAGGGTGTATTCCCACGTCACTACTATTTAGAGGGCTGTACTTAATGAATAATCATGTCAAATCATTTAGCAGGGACATGAGGGTGTATTCCCACGTCACTACTATTTAGAGGGCTGTACTTAATGCATAAACATGTCAAATCATTTAACAGGGACATGAGGGTGTATTCCCACATCACTACTATTTAGAGGGCTGTACTTAATGAATAATCATGTCAAATCATTTATGGAGATATGAGGGTGTATTCCCACGTCACTACTACTTAGAGGGGTGTACTTAATGAATAATCATGTCAAATCATTTAATGGAGATATGAGGATGTATTCCCACGTCACTACTATTTAGAGGGCTGTACTTAATGAATAATCATTTAATGGAGATATGAGGGTGTATTCCCACGTCACTACTATTTAGAGGGCTGTACTTAATGAATAATCATGTCAAATCATTTAATGGAGATATGAGGGTGTATTCCCACGTCACTACTATTTAGAGGACTGTACTTAATGCATAATCATGTCAAATCATTTAACAGGGACATGAGGGTGTATACCCACGTCACTACTATTTAGAGGGCTGTACTTAATGCATAAACATGTCAAATCATTTAACAGGGACATGAGGGTGTATTCCCACGTCACTACTATTTAGAGGGCTGTACTTAATGCATAATCATGTCAAATCATTTAATGGAGATATGAGGGTGTATTCCCACGTCACTACTATTTAGAGGGCTGTACTTAATGCATAATCATGTCAAATCATTTAATGGAGATATGAGGGTGTATTCCCACGTCACTACTATTTAGAGGGCTGTACTTAATGAATAGTCATGTCAAATCATTTAATGGAGATATGAGGTTATATTCCCACGTCACTAATATTTAGCACTGATTATATCTACATTATGCCACAACCTATACACTGTACCACCCATTCTAGTAATGAGCCAGATTCTTCATTCAATATTTTTGTTTGTGTTTTTGTCAAAATGCTATTACTGATAATGACAATAGTTAGCCAGCCAGGCTGCCACAGACATAAAAACAAAGAAAAAAAACATAAAACACAGAAAGCATCACATCATACGGAGCTGTTTACAGTTATCAAACGTTTTATGGACATATCTACAGGTATCATACACTTGGTAAAGCAATAATCTAGACAAATGTTTATAAAGGCATATTTTCGTCTTGTTATTAAAATTAAAATAAAATACTCCAAAGATTACAAGGCCATTTAAATATACTGTAAACCAATGCCCCACAACTGGTGTATCAAAGGCAGTGGTATGGGTTATCCTGTCTGTGGGATGGTGCATATAAAAGATCCCTTGCTATTAATGGGATAATGTAGCTGGTTTCCTATGAAGACTACGTGTCAGAATGACCAAATGTTTGACATCCAACAGCTGATAATTAATAAATCAATGTGCTCTAGTAGTGTTGTTAAACAAAAACAAACTTTAACTTTAAATATACTCTAAAGACAAATCTGATTAAACTAAAAGTCAATATTAAATTTTAATTCAGCATAAACAGAGATATGCTATGTATATAATATAATGTGCTTGTTATACAAGAAAATTATTAAAACAGTTTGATAATGGTTGTGCTTTACTACATGTATGTTATAAACAATTTTAAAGGATGTAATAAGAATAGAAAATATTTGTGTTTGCATGCAAAGAACAAGTGGAAATTAACTTCAGGTTAAGGTAACTGGAAACTGATTTTAAGAGTTATTTCGTGATTGGATGGTCACTAGTAAGGACAGAGAAAGATGTTATAAATACTAGTGATGATACTTCATAGTTACTGTTTTCAAATACACAGTTTGTAAGAAAGTATTAAAACTCTGTGTTCAGTTATATAATAACAATGATCACAGCAAGTAACAGGAATTATTCGAAGGACCATTCTTCAACTTACCACCTTCTCTATCTGCAGGAAACAAACAGAACAAAATAAAGTTTATTGTGCAATCACTAAATTAGTTTATCTTGCAATAAGATGATTTTGCAGTCATGAAACTGGAGTTTATTGTGCAATCACTAAATTAGTTTATTTTGCAATAAGATGATTTTGCAGACATGAAACTGGAGTTTATTGTGCAATCACTAAATTAGTTTATCTTGCAATAAGATGATTTTGCAGTCATGGAACTGGAGTTTATAGTGCAATCACTAAAGCATAAATCTTAAGATATCCTGCAATCACTAAATCTGAGTTTATCCTACAATCCCTAAATCTGAGTTTATCCTGAAATCCCTAAATGTGAGTTTATCCTGAAATTCCAAAATGTGAGTTTATCCTGAAATCACTAAATCTATGTTTAGTCTGCAATAACTGAAGGTGTTTGCAAGATATGTCTACATGTATGTCTCACGTGACTGTCAGATATTAATTAAGTGTTGTAAACTGCTCAACACAGAAATCCCTTTTTTTTCATGTTAGCTGCTGTTTCAGAATTCAGCTCGGGTGCTTAAAATTCATATGACATTATTAAGTATTTGTGTATATTTAAATTAACTTTAAATCTTAGAATAAATTAGTTAATTAGTTATTGGGCTTCTCATGTTCTAGTACAACCTGTGAGATTCTATCTTTAAAAAAGAAAGCTTATTGATGCTAATAAAACTAGCAACTAAACAACTAAATCAATATTAAATGTAAAAGTTAAAGGAACCATATAAATAGTTTCTGAAAAGTGATTCTAAACAACTTTCTTTGAACCACAACAACAACAAAATAAGGATTCAACAATAATAGACAAAACAAAGCAAAACTTAAATTTGTGTAACAAAATAAAAATGATTTTTTTTCCAAATACATTCATTGTAACATTCACAGAAATCCACATTGAAAGAAAACAGTGGTACGCCATCATGCGTAGAAATGTTAATAGCTCTACCTTCCTCGAACACTGATACATCTGGATTTGGCATATTCTGAAAAGTGTCAAGGTATCTATGAAGCATCCCCCCGCAAGTGGGGGGTGGTGTATCACAATCCTCCCATTCCTCGTCATCCTGGAATGATTCGCTGTTTTTAAGAATTGACTTGAGATTACTGTTAGACTTGAATCGTGGCGCAGATGTCCTGGGAGTACTCCTCTGATTTGATGCCGGATGCCATGATGAAGGCAGCTGAGAGAACGAATCATCATCGTACAAATAGTCCGGATCTTCAGATTGGTTGAAGGAAAATGTCACTCCTTTCGCCTTCCTGTCATCTAAATCATAGGACCTACTTCTCGATAAATGTCTTGGTGCTCGGTACAAGTGTTCAGCATCTTCACTACCAAAGTCATCAGAATCAGAATCAGAATCATCATCATTGTAAATTGGGATGTTTACTTTTCGAGGATCACCTGTTCTAGAGGTGTTTCTAGACTTCTGTGGCTGGACATTACTAAGAGAGTCTCTCCTCCTGGAGTGATGAGCCTGATAGTCTGTCTGCAGGTCCTGGTGCTGCTCACTCCTGTACTGTGGAGTTGGGCTGTAGCTGCGGTTTCTGCCATGAACACTTCTGTACCCTAGAGAAGAGCGATCAGGAGACCTGCTGTAGCTCCCCTGTTTGCTGTACTCTTCGTATTGATAGTCAACATTGTCCTGTCTATTCACACTTCTCTGTGGCCTGGACCTCGGTCGGCCATGATCTGCACTTCTTTCTGCATTTCTTGGAATGTAGTCTTGTCTGTAAGTATCATGATCATAGTCATCAGGGTGTGGTCTGTTGTGGCTCTCTCTCCACATCCTGGGATCATCAGAGTCAAAATCATCACCTCTGTCGTAACTTCCTCTGTCAAAACTACCTTGTCTCCTGTGGTCATACTGTGCACGTGGACTTCGGAAAGATCTGTCATTTCGGTTATACTGTTCCTCATCCTCGTCATCATACCCTGACTGATCAAATGATCCACTGTACTCCACCCTCCTCCTCTGACGCTCAGGACTGGGCACGGTCAGACTCATTGTTGGGTGCTTTCTTGGGTCTCTGTCCAATTTAGGGGCTGGTTTATTTTCACTGAAAAACCTCTTCAGGCGTGACCAGTTGAGACGAACATTACCAGCTCTGTTCGGAGCAACACCTTTCTGTAAACGTCTTTCCTGGGATACAAACTGGAGAATTAGCAGGCCCACAGAGTAGAAAGAAAATCGTCTGACTGTAGACTTTGTGTCCGTATCACTGTAAGAAGCAGGACCTGAAGACTGTCTTGTGGTTGATGGGGATTTTCTGACATTTCTCTTGAAGTCATGACAATCAGTCTGGTCATCGATGTCCTGATTCAAATATGAGGTTTGTCCTTCTTGCTGCGCTCGCATGTAGTCATCGTGACTGGCGTATGAGTAAAAAGACTTTTTCTTCAAAGCCTGTGGTGCTCCTTTACCTAGATTTGCATTATAAATATTCAGAGTACAGAATTTGCATTACAAATATTCAAAGTTTAATCAGAGGAGATAAAGCAAGCCAAAATTAACAGACTACAGGGCCATTCCTGGTGGAGTTGGCACAAATGGTAGTTACAACCCCAATGAAAAAGTGCTATTTTAGGGTATTTGAAATATCCATTTTTTGCCCGTCTCCCCCCCCCCCCCCCCCCCCCCCCCGAAAAATGAAAAAGTGCCATTTTCAATTTTGAAATATCCATTTTGGTTAGCTGACAAAGACCTGGTAGGGCTGGGGCAGAAGGTAGTCTCTCCCCCCCCCCCACCCCCCAAAAAAAGGAAAAAAAAAAAAGGAAAAAAAAGTGCCCGGATTCTTTTTCTACTACCCTTAGTTAAAATAGGCTTCTTATAGCTCCAGACTAGCTAACATATTCCTAGAACTTTTATGTTTTGCAGAAGAAATTTCCATCTTGTGATCCATTCCAGTGCAGTGAAATCTTAAAAAGATGACTTTTCTTCCTTACTGTTACACACTGACATCATGTGATCTATTCTGGTGTGGTGAAATATTGCAGATATGACATGTATTCCAAAATGCAAAACATTTCATCTTGTGATTCATGCTTGTGTCGTGAACATTTTCAAAGATGATCTTAATTCACTCCTCATTGCAACATATCTTCATAATCTGGTCCATACTGGTTAAGTGAAATCTGCAGTGATTTCTAATTATTGGCCTGTGATCCATGCTTGTGCAATAAGAGTTTAAATAAGACTTCTTCTTCCAATACATTTCAGTGCTGTGACATTTTACATAGATGGCATTCATTTCAGCAACACATTCATATTGTAGCCCATGCTTGTGAAAATATTACAAACATGACTTTTATTCCATACTGCAAAATGTTCATCTTGTGACCTATGCTTGCATGTGTTAATCCTGTGATCAATGTTTATATATCTTCATCTTGGGACCTGTGCTCTGTGCATGGTGAAATCATTAAAATATGACTCTATTCCAAATATGAATCTATTCCATATTGCACCTCATTTGTGTCTCGTGTTCCATGCTTGCATAGTGACAATAAGCAATTGTAATAAGACTTCTATTCCTTATATTAAAACATATTTACTTTCTGTGATTCATAATATGCAGTAATATTTTTGCCAAGAACATTTTCTTCTTCATAGAAAGCATGCTTTATACAGTATATTAACCTGTAAGTGCAGTGAAAGCGGGAACAAAGTTTAATTTTTTTTTTTTACAATGCATGCAGTGGTGTAAGCCAAGAAAGGCAAAGTACATGTAATTCATATTTATTCATATACAAGATTACAATCCACACAAATAAGATGGATTTTAAACATTTAAATATACATAATTTATGGATAGTCAATCCAGATGAATAACATGTATTTTAAAAGATTAAATTTATTTAAATGGTGGAAAGTTAATCAATATATTTTAACTCTGTATTTTGAAATGGTGTAGAGTTAAAATCCACACAAATAAATGTATTTTGAAATGGTGTAGAGTTAAAATCCACACAAATAAATGTATTTTGAAATGGTGTAGAGTTAAAATCCACACAAATAAATGTATTTTGAAATGGTGTAGAGTTAAAATCCACACAAATAAATGTATTTTGAAATGGTGTAGAGTTAAAATCCACACAAATAAATGTATTTTCTTTTATAGAGAAAGATTGTTCAACACTATGATTATGATAATTTTAATGCAATAAAAATAAAAAAATAAAAAATGTACTGTTAATGGTAGAGATTATAAATATAATTATAATTATTACAGTTCTGCAGCTTACCTCTTGTCTCAACCTCTACAATCTTGTTCCGTGACTTTTGTGGAATTTCTTCTGAAAAATTAAAGACAAAAAACATTATTTTAAACTGCATATGTCAATAGATCAAGTTTAAATTGTCCCAATTGTGAAAATTATTAAGGTGCATTGTTAATATTTCATTTTCTAGATCATTTTAACATTTCAAAACATTGAGAAAATATTTTAAAATATTTTCAAGAATATATATCTTTTTATGTTAACACTTTATACACAAAATAAATATGTACCATACATTAAAATGATTTGCATAGATAGTGTTATATACTGTACTAGAAGTAATGTAAATGTAGTTAAATGAATCTGAAAAAAACATACAACTGTATCATGGTAAAACAAACAGACTAAAAAGCATAAAGTTTTAAATACTAAAATATAATTTTCATCTATAAAATAATTTCTACAAACAAAAACTTTTCAGCTAGATATTACTAAAAATGTTTACTTAAAAAAAAAAAAAAATATATTGTTTCACATTAGCTTTGACTATATATTAACAATTTAAAGATATTGCTTGAAATCAAACACACATTATAAGACATACATATATAAAGATAAACAAACACATTTTCAGTCAGTATGGTATATAAGCAAGCATTGTATTTCAATAGTGTGTCCCAGCCACTAGCCATGCCAGAAACTGGTTCTGGGTTGGACATTCCTGGATATTAAGATATATACGCACATTAAATTATTGACTTAATATTTGTACTGCAAAATAACATAATAATCATGCTTGATAAAAGATAAATACAAAGGTTGGTGTCTCAGAATTGAATGACTGACTTTGCTGATTTTAGCTTACAATATGTTATTCTGTTAGTCAAAACACACTAGTCTAACTTGTAATTACACTCAGCTGAAAACTGAAGATATCATCAAGTATACTATAATTAATTGGTATTAAATAAGCACCTGATTTATTAACAAGCTTCTATTCTCTCATATTATCTAATATAAGACATAGCAACCTGTATTAAGCAGTCACATTTTTTAAAAAGGCATTTTTGGATGCTACCTTAGATGATTACTTAATACAGATTTATTTTAAAAATAAGCATGAAATTTTAAACTAAAATGAAAAATAGAAATCTCTTCGTATAAGAACATTTCAATTATTGAATTAAAAATAATGCTGTTGGTTGATTCTGTGTTATTATATAGCAGTGTATTAAATATTAAAGTATCACAACAAATACAAATAAAGTAAGTAATAACACAAGATTTTCTTGGTACTAATTTCATAGTTAGTCTTAATGACATCACTGCTAAAAAAAAAACAATTATATGACAAACAAAAAAACACAAAAAAACCCATCATTTCACTTAAAACATTCAAGAAATAACAAAATTAGAAGCACTTTTATTCAGTTCATTTTTATTTTTATTTCTTTTGTTTTGTTTTGTTTTTCCATATCATTGTTTTGACACCCAGTGGATAATGATGGAATGTTATTAAACATTCATTCATTCATTCATTCATTCATTCATTCATTCATTCATTCATTCATTCAACTGCAATAAAAACAGATTTACACACTTTTGGCTAGCATCACATATAGAATATATATATATATATATATATATATACCGTAGATACATGGGTATCAAGAGCTGCAATATATATTAAATATAAAATATATAGATATATACACATATCAACATAATCATGGGATGCAATACAGACTTTGACAGGGAAGAGGTGGGGGTATATGCATGAATATTTATAAGCAGTTCATAATGATTAAGCCAACCAATCTATGTCACAAGAAATGGTGTAATTTACAGAATGTTTCCTTCAGTGAGCCTGCATTATAATGGGTGAAAAGGTTGCCTTTAGGACTGCTTAGAGCTTGATTTTTCATTAAAAAAATGATTTATAAAGTCTTCTTTTCAACATGTCATATTAAACTTGAATGCTTAAATTTCATAGCACTCAAGTAGTTGATACTAGCATTTCCATAGTTTAAGATATGAAATCTATAAGTATAGTAAGTCTATGTTTAAAGATAGAAGCGAAAGGAATACAAGCAATACAAAAGTCATTTTACATAGTTACATCTATCAAGGGTCATCTCTAACACATAAACATTCTTTTAGATAATAGTATTTAAAGATTTTATATTTCATTATCTAGCTTTATTACAGAGGTGACAAGACAGAAATGTACATGAAAAACTGACTGAAGTTAGACTTGGTTGCATGTTACAATTAGATTTAACGTACCCCGGAGTTTCTTTTGTTTTTGTTATTAAAATAATTATATTTCTCAGCCAAGATGGCATTCAGCACATTGCTGTTTCTTTTCTTTACTGAAATTCATAAAAAGTTGCCAGTAAACACATGCAATGACCAATCTACTCAACTGCTTCAGTTGCTATTTTACTAGTTTTATCTCTTTCTGAAAACATATACTTAACATTCCAATACTTTTTCTTTCTAATTTTGTTAAAATGTAATGAATGCAATACTAAAAACATTATTACAAATGCACATTTAGTAAATAATATCACTGCAACTAATTTTATTATGCAAAATTCTAAGTTATAATAAAAGCTATTAAAATCTACTACCATCTATTTGTACCTTAATTATATATTGTTTACAGAAGTCACAAAAGGCTTCATGAAGTCTATATTAAAGCATGTTTTGTTTGCTGTTATTTCCTACACTGAGATGACCCCTGGTACACTAGCACTAATAGAATAATACCAATCAACAAGCCATTTGTTGAGTTAACACCAGCTCCATGAGGCTTACTGTCAGAAGATATGTCTCTTTCTCCATGTCCTCTATCTCTTCTATCTCTTCCATTCTTAGATCTGGAAGTTTTCTTGTTTGGCTCTGTTTCACTATCACCTACATCATCTTCTATATCAGACTTACTCTGTTCATTTTCAGAAGAGGTTTGCGTGTTTGCATCTCTTTTACCTTTTCCATCCTTCTCATCAGCCTTAACATGAGAAGTTTTCCTCTTTGGATGAGTTTCACCATCTGCAGATGTTTGTATCTCGGCATCAGTTTTACCTCCTCTTCCCTCTTTGTCTTTGCCATCGGTCTCAGCTCTGGAAGTCTTCTTCTTGGGGAGAACAACCACCCCCGTACCATGTGCAGTAGCACTGTCTGTATCTGTGATACTCTCAGATGAACTTCCTGTACCACCATCAGAGTCATTTGAAGTTGATGACCCTGAGGCCGACGAATCATGTTCACCTTCAACGTCTGGTTTAGAGAGAGTTTTACTAGACTTTCTATCCTTTTGTTTGGAACCTCCAGACCTCTCAGAATCAGCAGACGAATCAGAATCCACTGAAGTCTCTGCATCAGCAGAACTCTTAGACTGGCCTTCACTGTCTACTTTAGGTTTTGATTTTGTTTTACTGTCTTCCTTTGGTTTGTGCTCAGAATCAAGCTCAAGTGCTTGACTAGTTTGTTTTTCTGAATCAGACATTTTCCTCCAGTTTGGATCAGTTTCTTCTTTGTTTTGATTTCCTTCTTTTTCACGTTCTTCATTTGAAACATCACCCTTTTCTTTTTCTGGAATAACATTTCCACATTGGATATTTTACCTTAACTAAAACATTACACATATAAATTAAGACTCCAAACCATTTTTCTAAAACATAAGTGAACAGCAAACAAAATAAAACAATATAATAATAATAATAACTAAAATTAATTCAGAAAAAAATATGCACACAATATTTGTAAATATAGTGGGTTCCATCACGATCCATTCACAAAAACAAAAAATACCACATCTGGAGTAACTGTCAGTGTATATCCCAGTAGATTGTGGCAAGTAAATTTGTTACGCAATAATCTAGTGTGCTGGGTATCACCACTTCCAAATCTGGGCATCATAGTTCGGTTTCAGTTAAGATTTTGAGGGAAAATGAAGGTGGCCAAACTATGTTTACAAAACATAAGGGGTAGTATTTGAGCTAGAAACACATCAGATGTGTAAATAAAAGAAAAGAAAGAAAAAACTTGCCAAAAAGACATTTTAAAAACCTTAATGTACAGTGTTACATGGATGTCATCATCTTCACAGGATTGAGCTCAGTGCAGATCCATGTTATAGGAGTTGAAAGATAATAATGAATCACAACAAAATACATAACCAAAATTAAAGTAAAACTGTAAGCAAAAGTGAAATAACATTTTTGTTATTTCCACCCTGGTGGTTGCTGAAGATCACTATTCCAAAGAGGGAAGGAAATGTTTTATTTAATGACGCATTCAACACATTTAATTTACGGTTATATGGCGTTAGACATATGGTTAAGAACCACACAGATATTGAGAGAGGAAACCCGCTGTCGCCACTTCATGGGCTACTCTTTTTGATTAGCAGCAAGGGATCTTTTATATGCACCATCCCACCGACAGGATAGTACATACCATGACCTTTGTTATACCAGTTGTGGAGGACTGGCTGGAACGAGAAATAGCCCAATGGCTCCACTGACGGGGATCGCTCCTAGACTGGGCTACATCCCGCCCCTAATTCCAAAGATGAAAGAAAGAAGGAAATGTTTTATTTAACGACGCACTCAACACATTTTATTTACGGTTATATGGCATCAGACATATGGTTAAGGACCACACAGATTTTGAGAGGAAACCCGCTGTCGCCACTACATGGGCTACTCTTTCCGATTGGCAGCAAGGGATCTTTTATTTGCGCTTCCCACAGGCAGGATAGCACAAACCATGGCCTTTGTTGAACCAGTTATGGAACACTGGTCGGTGCAAGTGGTTTACACCTACCCACTGAGCCTTGCGAAGCACTCACTCAGGGTTTGGAGTCGGTATCTGGATTAAAAATCCCATGCCTCGACTGGGATCCGAACCCAGTACCTACCAGCCTGTAGACCGATGGCCTAACCATGACGCCACCGAGGCCGGTCCAAAGATGAATACACGTATAGGTATAAACATATCTGAGATAACGTTTTATTCAATAACTACACAGAATGATTTTATAGCCATTGATTGATTGATTTAATAAACATGACCTTTGGTTGGTTCTTCATGAGTTCTACAACAGTTCTAGAATTGTTTTTATTCATTTGTTAATTTCCTCATAGAATTTAATGTTCTGACTGGTTAGTTGGTCACTTTTTTATTTCAAACATGTGATAATGCTGGATGTGGATGTAACATTCATAACAAAATATAGTACCTATAGCCCCCCACCCCAACCCCCCCACCCCCACCCCAGTATATTATAGTCTTTGTAAACTTTTATACAGCATAATATTAGTTCTAAATTTGCTTACATTGAACTGTGTAACTTTCATATGTATAATTCAGTATTTACAGTATTCCAAATTATAAAAAATAACACAAACAGGAAAATAGAAAATCTATAGCAAATATGAATATGATTGCTGTATCATCAACTTAAAATAAAATATTTGCCTGAACATAATTTATATGGTTTTATTATTTATTTATATCTATATTTATTTTCTTCTTCATGTCTGTATTTCTTTCATTCTTTTTTATTTCCTTTGTCTGTTTGTTTATTTCTTTATTTATTTAAAAGTGACTCGATTAGAATAAAACTGTTTTACCTGATGCCTACTCTAGAACTCAAATTACACCACATAATAATACATACAGTATATATATACACTTGTGTATAATCATGGTATTTTAAGACTTGCCTTATACAAACTTAATGAAGCTGTGGCTGCCTCTCTCACTGGTATACAACGCCTTGTAATTCCATACACACACATCAACAAACAATCTCTAAAAGTAAATCCAACTAACAAGGCTGTGTTCACCACCAGATAACTCCATGTGTGCAAACAAACTATATCTTAAGATGCAAAGTAAACAGAACAAATTTCTTTCTGCATAAATGCAATGGACCCAACAAGACACCAGTTGCCGTGACGACACTACAACACAACGGTGCAGCGGTGAAAACAAAGTGAGAAAAGTCTTAAGACGATGCTGTGCTCATCAAAGTTTGATGACCAAGATGAGAGGGTGGGCAAACAGGTATGTGATTGGTCATGTATTATTTAACAATGACATCTTGCTCATTACTGGATTTATAGCTAGACATCTGACTTTTTTCATGACCTGATGGAAAAAGGTAATCTTGACGCCAAATGGGAATATGCAAGAAGCTTATATTGTTAACAGATGCCTTCAGTCAATATGAAAAACTTCAAAAGTTAACTAGGATTACATGGGTTAATATCCATTCCATGTCACAATCTAAATAAACAATCCCCTCATGCTTGATAATTTACTAGCACTGTAGGTTAACATCATCCACAAAAACATAGAAACAAACCATGCACTTGATAATTAGCTATGATTGTAAGTTAATTAACATCCAAACAACCCATTCTCAAACAAAAACAAAATCTATGTTTTTGATAATTAAATATGATTATAGATTAAAATGCATGCTACGCCACAAGATTCAAGCAGAGAAAATCCATATTCTTCATAATTAACCGTAATTGAGGATTAACATCCACTCAAAACATAGAATCCCTGTTCTTGATAATTATCTTTGCTTGTGAATTAACATAAAATCCACCCAGCACTCAAATAGAGAAAATCCACTTTCTCAACAAGAATTCTGCAGGGTTAAATGTCTTGTATAGCATAAGCTGATTTTTAAATAATTAAATAGTTGTGATGCAGCATTCAAGATCAGTCTTTAAAAAACAAGCATTCTGAGAGTACACCCAGGTCTTCTAGAATTTTATAAAAATCCACTAGCCATGGGATCAGTGATTTAAAAAAGTTACTAGCCATGATTAAAAATTCACTTGCCCTACTTTAAGTAAATACAATTTTACTAATGGATATGTCATTTAAAGAAGGAGATAGAGCTTAAAAACCCTTAGATTTGAGGGGAGGAAGGGGCAGGATATTCACATTTACAAAATAGATTTAAAATGCAGAATTTGATTAAAAAAGATTCACTAGCCATCGGGCATGGTAGTTATTTACTAGCCCAGCATTGAATATCACTAGCCATGGGAGTGGGGCTACCATAATCTAGAAGCCCTGTCTGGCATGGCGATGGTAGTTATTTACTAGCCCAGCATTGACTATCACTAGCCATGGGAGTGGGGCTACCATAATCTAGAAGCCCTGTCTGGCATGGCGATGGTAGTTATTTACTAGCCCAACTTTGAATATCACTAACCATGGGAGTGGGGCTATCATAGTCTAGAAGCCCTGTCTGGCATGGGCGATGGTAGTTATTTACTAGCCCAGCATTGAATATCACTAGCCATGGGAGTGGGGCTATCATAGTCTAGAAGCCCTGTCTGGCATGGTGATGGTAGTTATTTACTAGCCCAGCATTGAATATCACTAGCCATGGGAGTGGGGCTATCATAGTCTAGAAGCCCTGTCTGGCATGGGCGATGGTAGTTATTTACTAGCCCAGCATTGAATATCACTAGCCATGGGAGTGGGGCTATCATAGTCTAGAAGCCCTGTCTGGCATGGTGATGGTAGTTATTTACTAGCCCAGCATTGAATATCACTAGCCATGGGAGTGGGGCTATCATAGTCTAGAAGCCCTGTCTGGCATGGGCGATGGTAGTTATTTACTAGCCCAGCATTGAATATCACTAGCCATGGGAGTGGGGCTATCATAGTCTAGAAGCCCTGTCTGGCATGGTGATGGTAGTTATTTACTAGCCCAGCATTGAATATCACTAGCCATGGGAGTGGGGCTATCATAGTCTAGAAGCCCTGTCTGGCATGGTGATGGTAGTTATTTACTAGCCCAGCATTGAATATCACTAGCCATGGGAGTGGGGCTATCATAGTCTAGAAGCCCTGTCTGGCATGGTGATGGTAGTTATTTACTAGCCCAGCATTGAATATCACTAGCCATGGGAGTGGGGCTATCATAGTCTAGAAGCCCTGTCTGGCATGGTGATGGTAGTTATTTACTAGCCCAGCATTGAATATCACTAGCCATGGGAGTGGGGCTATCATAATCTAGAAGCCCTGTCTGGCATGGTGATGGTAGTTATTTACTAGCCCAGCATTGAATATCACTAGCCATGGGAGTGGGGCTATCATAGTCTAGAAGCCCTGTCTGGCATGGTGATGGTAGTTATTTACTAGCCCAGCATTGAATATCACTAGCCATGGGAGTGGGGCTACCACAATATAGAAGCCCTGACACCTAAATCAATACATGTCCCCTATCAGCCCCAACAAAATGTTTCTATTTCCTATACAACTCCAAGGGCTATAACTCTGCCAAAATTTGGCAAATCCCCATAAAAGCTAAATATGATCTGTAAATTTATTAATCTTGAAGTATCATGAAAAAAAGTCCATATGTGAGACAGAAGAAGAGAAACACAATCTATACAGTTTCCTCTGGTTGGGCTAGTAGGAGACTAAACATCCATATTCTAGATGATTGTGATAGTATATCTGCTGTGAGTTTATTAGTGTATCACACTGGTAATCATACACAGGATATTATAGCAATCCATTATAAATATATTTATCCTATAACTTACCCATGATATCCATGTCATAAACCCATGTGATAATTTACTTTATTAACCCGGTTAATAATGGTATGCAAATCTGCAAGGTCTCTTGGTAATTTGTTGCTGAGGGGGGGGGGGGGGGGGGGGGGGGGTCATTTGCTTACAAGCCAACAAGATCTGTGTACCTGAGCGTAACGTTTTCAAAGATTTGTTTAAAATGCGTGACGTCAAACCAATCTGTGCTAATTGTGATGACGTCATATTATCGATGGCGAAAATTTAGTACTGTGATTTACTAAAAAAGTAATTAGAATGTTAGTTTAGAAGTGTTATAGGATAAATAGAATTCGCTACTCGTGTTTTTTAATATGTAAAATATCAACCTCGTCTAGTTAATTGGTATTTGTCTCGGCAGAGCCTCGACAAATACTGATTAACATAGACTCGGTTGATATTTTCCATATTAAAAAATACTCGTGACGAATCCTCTATATATACACACACACACACACACACAAAGGTCTTCATAACAATTTGCAGTTTTGAAAACCTACCAAGGCAGTTATAGGATCTGCTATCAAACAAATAAAAGATTAGTTTTTATGCACAAAACATGAATGGCAAAATTATATAATTAAATCTTTCATTATATTTGCACACCAGTTAGTAGTTCAGGCGTGCAATATGTATTAGTACATCACGGCATGAAGTACGGTTCATACCTCCCGTAGATGCGTCCAGTAACACAGCTGGTGTGCGCTGTGTAGTGTCACCATCAGCGTAACCTTGAAACACTTGATATTCGGGGGCTAATTAAATCATAAACAGCAAATGACTTAGAACCATGGTTGTGTTTTCCAGGTGCAATGCTAATCATGAATATAACATTATGTCAAAGTCAAATATAATTTATGTTTCTAGAGATATTTAAATCACAAAACAGTGCTTAACATAAAACACATGCCTTGGAACTATGAATGCATTTTCCAGGTGCAATTCTAGTCAGAAACGTAACATTATGCGACACAGATAAACTATTGTATATTACATAATTTAATTTTCTAGGTGCTGGAGGCAAAACACATGCCTTAGAACCATGGCTGTATTTTCCAGATCACAAATGTAATAATATGCAGAATAAAAATACTGACATAATTTATCACTGGAGAGAAGTGTTTACAATAGGACTTTTATAATATCAAACAACATTCTTCTACGCTACTCATATTAACTGAAGAATACTAGAAACTTACGTGTGCCTATTTGAAAAAAGGGTCAGTTTAGAACATTTAGAACACTAACAAAAAGTACAAATAGAATGATTAATAAAAAGTCAATAAATGCATGGTTGAGATGCATATTCTGTGTATAGAATAAACAAAATAAACACTGAAAGAACGTAATTAATATTTTAACACAAACACACAACAGACAACACAAAAATTACAATACTCGAAAGCACATTCAGGCAATTCCTATATAATTCCTTGTTTTGCTTGACCAATTATTACCTCAATTAAAAATTTTATGCCTAGTTAAAGGACATTTTATCTCTAAAATTAACATAATTAATGTAAACAAAATATTACAAGATTCTGTAATTTAGTTACCACTAGCATAGTCTGATATTATAAACAAACTGTGCTATACTGATTAGCATTTAGCAAAACATAAGTCACCCAAAATGTGACAAATTAAAACAAGCAAATTAAGCATATCTTAAATTTATGGAATACATCCATTACATATTTATTTTACAGTCTTGGGTGTTTGAAACATACATTAAGATGATGTATTACCACACCTCCACAATAATGTTTCGAGAACGTATGTTGTCAAACAGAAGAATTAAAAAGGAACTGCCTAAGCTGAAATAATAATAATAATAATAATAACAATAAATTCTGTATTTAATGGGACTGACAGTGAGTATCTATCTGTTATAAATGTAAAGTGCTCACCATCCATGCTGGGGAGATATCCCGAGCCCTCATGAAGCTCAACGTACTCCGAGTACATCTCATCGTCGTCACAGCGCTGGTCTTTAGGAGGCAGCGTTATGTTCTGTGTGTCCAGGGGAAGCTCAACCTCCAGCACATTCGACATTCTCGTGTGGTCAGACTCTGTAGAAAATGAAGACAAATTTATGGGACAAATTTACAAAAGATATTTATCTATCGGTCACACATAAATTTTCTAAACAGGCATGTTTATTTAATAATTTACAACCCAATGTTCCCCTCTCAAATTCTTCATATCAGCATTTCTAACAAACTCATTCCTTTTAACCAAGTATCCCCGAACAAGCCAATCCCTGCCCCGAAGCTTAGCAATAAGTCTTTTATACCATGTTAAATGTATGCATGATTAATACACACTTTCAATGTTTTCACTGACATTCATTTATTTCAACTTATTTTCATGCTTATATCCAATTAAGGTTCAAGCATGGTGTCCTGGGCACACACCTCAGCTATTTGGGCTGTCTGTCAGGACAGTAGGTTAGTTGTTTAGTGGTTAGTGAAAAGGAATAGGGTGTAGTGGCCTTACACCTACCCATTGAGCCCTTAAGAACTTGCTCTGGGTTGGAGCCACTACCGGGCTGTGAACCTGTACCTATCAGCCTATAGTCCAATGGCTTAACCACTGCCTGTGATAACATGAGGGTCTATCAACTGTCAATCAAAACATTGAAAGTGTAGAATAATCATTCATACCATGAGTAAATTAATGTGGTAACTGATTTGTACCACATACCTAAGTGATGTTGTTTGATGCCTAAGTGATGTTGTATGATGCGTACCTAAGTGATGTTGTTTGATGCGTACCTAAGTGATGTTGTATGATTGGTACCTAAGTGATGTTGTATGATTGGTACCTAAGTGATGTTGTTTGATGCATACCTAACTGATGTTGTATGATTGGTACCTAAGTGATGTTGTATGATTGGTACCTAAGTGATGTTGTATGATGCGTACCTAAGTGATGTTGTATGATGCGCACCTAAGTGATGTTGTATGATGCGCACCTAAGTGATGTTGTATGATGCGTATCTAAGTGATGTTGTATGGTGCATACCTAAGTGATGTTGTATGATGCGCACCTAAGTGATGTTGTTTGATGCGTACCTAAGTGATGTTGTATGATGCGCACCTAAGTGATGTTGTATGATTAGTACCTAAGTGATGTTGTTTGATGCGTACCTAAGTGATGTTGTATGATTAGTACCTAAGTGATGTTGTTTGATGCGTACCTAAGTGATGTTGTATGATTAGTACCTAAGTGATGTTGTTTGATGCATATATAAGTGATGTTGTTTGATGCGTACCTAAGTGAAGTTGTATGATGCGTACCTAAGTGATGTTGTATGATGCGCACCTAAGTGATGTTGTTTGATGCGTACCTAAGTGATGTTGTTTGATGCGTACCTAAGTGATGTTGTTTGATGCCTAAGTGATGTTGTATGATGCGTACCTAAGTGAAGTTGTATGATGCGTACCTAAGTGATGTAGTATGATGCGCACCTAAGTGATGTTGTTTGATGCGTACCTAAGTGATGTTGTATGATTGGTACCTAAGTGATGTTGTATGATGCGCACCTAAGTGATGATGTATGATGCGCACCTAAGTGATGTTGTTTGATGCGTACCTAAGTGATGTTGTATGATGCGTACCTAAGTGATGTTGTATGATGCGTACCTAAGTGATGTTGTATGATGCGTACCTAAGTGATGTTGTTTGGTGCGTACCTAAGTGATGTTGTATGATTGGTACCTAAGTGATGTTGTATGATGCGCACCTAAGTGATGTTGTATGATTAGTACCTAAATGATGTTGTTTGATGCGTACCTAAGTGATGTTGTTTGATGCGTACCTAAGTGAAGTTGTATGGTGCGTACCTAAGTGATGTTGTATGATGCGTACCTAAGTGAAGTTGTATGGTGCGTACCTAAGTGATGTTGTATGATGCAAACCTAAGTGATGTTGTTTGATGCGTACCTAAGTGATGTTGTATGATTAGTACCTAAGTGATGTTGTATGATGCGCACCTAAGTGATGTTGTATGATTAGTACCTAAGTGATGTTGTTTGATGCGTACCTAAGTGATGTTGTATGATTAGTACCTAAGTGATGTTGTTTGATGCGTACCTAAGTGATGTTGTATGATTAGTACCTAAGTGATGTTGTTTGATGCATATATAAGTGATGTTGTTTGATGCGTACCTAAGTGATGTTGTTTGATGCCTAAGTGATGTTGTATGATGCGTACCTAAGTGAAGTTGTATGATGCGTACCTAAGTGATGTTGTATGATGCGCACCTAAGTGATGTTGTTTGATGCGTACCTAAGTGATGTTGTATGATGCGCACCTAAGTGATGTTGTTTGATGCGTACCTAAGTGATGTTGTATGATGCGTACCTAAGTGATGTTGTATGGTGCGTACCTAAGTGATGTTGTATGGTGCGTACCTAAGTGATGTTGTTTGATGCGTACCTAAGTGATGTTGTATGATGCGTACCTAAGTGATGTTGTTTGGTGCGTACCTAAGTGATGTTGTTTGTTTGATGCCTAAGTGATGTTGTATGATTAGTACCTAAGTGATGTTGTTTGTTTGATGCCTAAGTGATGTTGTATGATTAGTACCTAAGTGATGTTGTATGATGCGTACCTAAGTGATGTTGTTTGATGCGTACCTAAGTGATGTTGTATGGTGCGTACCTAAGTGATGTTGTATGATGCGTACCTAAGTGATGTTGTATGATGCGTACCTAAGTGATGTTGTATGATGCGTACCTAAGTGATGTTGTATGATGCGTACCTAAGTGATGTTGTATGATGCGCACCTAAGTGATGTTGTATGATGCGTACCTAAGTGATGTTGTATGGTGCGTACCTAAGTGATGTTGTTTGATGTGTACCTAAGTGATGTTGTATGATGCGCACCTAAGTGATGTTGTATAGTGCATACCTGATGTGTACCTAAGTGATGTTGTATGGTGCATACCTGATGTGTACCTAAGTGATGTTGTTTGATGCGTACCTAAGTGATGTTGTATGGTGCGTACCTAAGTGATGTTGTATGGTGCGTACCTAAGTGATGTTGTATGGTGCGTATCCTAAGTGATGTTGTTTGATTAGTACCTAAGTGATGTTGTTTGATTAGTACCTAAGTGATGTTGTATGGTGCGTACCTAAGTGATGTTGTTTGATGCGCACCTAAGTGATGTTGTATGATGCGTACCTAAGTGATGTTGTATGGTGCGTACCTAAGTGATGTTGTATGATTAGTACCTAAGTGATGTTGTTTGATGCGTACCTAAGTGATGTTGTATGATTAGTACCTAAGTGATGTTGTATGATGCGTACCTAAGTGATGTTGTATGATGCGCACCTAAGTGATGTTGTATGATGCGTACCTAAGTGATGTTGTATGATTAGTACCTAAGTGATGTTGTATGATGCGCACCTAAGTGATGACGTATGATGCGCACCTAAGTGATGATGTATGATGCGCACCTAAGTGATGTTGTATGATGCGTACCTAAGTGATGTTGTATGATGCGTACCTAAGTGATGACGTATGATGCGTACCTAAGTGATGTTGTTTGATTAGTACCTAAGTGATGTTGTTTGATGCATACCTAAGTGATGTTGTATGGTGCGTACCTAAGTGATGTTGTTTGATTAGTACCTAAGTGATGTTGTATGGTGCGTACCTAAGTGATGTTGTTTGATGCGCACCTAAGTGATGTTGTATGATGCGTACCTAAGTGATGTTGTATGGTGCGTACCTAAGTGATGTTGTATGATTAGTACCTACGTGATGTTGTTTGATGCGTACCTAAGTGATGTTGTATGATGCGCACCTAAGTGATGTTGTTTGATGCGTACCTAAGTGATGTTGTATGATTAGTACCTAAGTGATGTTGTATGATGCGCACCTAAGTGATGATGTATGATGCGCACCTAAGTGATGATGTATGATGCGCACCTAAGTGATGTTGTATGAAAGAAAGAAAGAAAGAAGTGTTTTATTTAACGACGCACTCAACACATTTTATTTACGGTTATATGGCGTCAGACATATGGTTAAGGACCACACAGATTTTTTTAGAGGAAACCCGCTGTCGCCACATAGGCTACTCTTTTACGACAGGCAGCAAGGGATCTTTTATTTACGCTTCCCACAGGCAGGATAGCACAAACCATGGCCTTTGTTGAACCAGTTATGGATCACTGGTCGGTGCAAGTGGTTTACACCTACCCATTGAGCCTTGCGGAGCACTCACTCAGGGTTTGGAGTCGATATCTGGATTAAAAATCCCATGTCTCGACTGGGATCCGAACCCAGTACCTACCAGCCTGTAGACCGATGGCCTGCCACGACGCCACCGAGGCCGGTGATGATGTTGTATGATGCGTACCTAAGTGATGTTGTATGATGCGTACCTAAGTGATGTTGTATGATGCGTACCTAAGTGATGTTGTATGATTAGTACCTAAGTGATGTTGTATGGTGCGTACCTAAGTGATGTTGTTTGATGCGCACCTAAGTGATGTTGTATGATGCGTACCTAAGTGATGTTGTATGGTGCGTACCTAAGTGATGTTGTATGATTAGTACCTAAGTGATGTTGTTTGATGCGTACCTAAGTGATGTTGTATGATGCGCACCTAAGTGATGTTGTTTGATGCGTACCTAAGTGATGTTGTATGATTAGTACCTAAGTGATGTTGTATGATGCGCACCTAAGTGATGATGTATGATGCGCACCTAAGTGATGTTGTTTGATGCGTACCTAAGTGATGTTGTATGATGCGTACCTAAGTGATGTTGTATGGTGCGTACCTAAGTGATGTTGTATGGTGCGTACCTAAGTGATGTTGTTTGATGCGTACCTAAGTGATGTTGTATGATGCGTACCTAAGTGATGTTGTTTGGTGCGTACCTAAGTGATGTTGTTTGTTTGATGCCTAAGTGATGTTGTATGATTAGTACCTAAGTGATGTTGTTTGTTTGATGCCTAAGTGATGTTGTATGATTAGTACCTAAGTGATGTTGTATGATGCGTACCTAAGTGATGTTGTTTGATGCGTACCTAAGTGATGTTGTATGGTGCGTACCTAAGTGATGTTGTATGATGCGTACCTAAGTGATGTTGTATGATGCGTACCTAAGTGATGTTGTATGATGCGTACCTAAGTGATGTTGTATGATGCGTACCTAAGTGATGTTGTATGATGCGCACCTAAGTGATGTTGTATGATGCGTACCTAAGTGATGTTGTATGGTGCGTACCTAAGTGATGTTGTTTGATGTGTACCTAAGTGATGTTGTATGATGCGCACCTAAGTGATGTTGTATAGTGCATACCTGATGTGTACCTAAGTGATGTTGTATGGTGCATACCTGATGTGTACCTAAGTGATGTTGTTTGATGCGTACCTAAGTGATGTTGTATGGTGCGTACCTAAGTGATGTTGTATGGTGCGTACCTAAGTGATGTTGTATGGTGCGTATCCTAAGTGATGTTGTTTGATTAGTACCTAAGTGATGTTGTTTGATTAGTACCTAAGTGATGTTGTATGGTGCGTACCTAAGTGATGTTGTTTGATGCGCACCTAAGTGATGTTGTATGATGCGTACCTAAGTGATGTTGTATGGTGCGTACCTAAGTGATGTTGTATGATTAGTACCTAAGTGATGTTGTTTGATGCGTACCTAAGTGATGTTGTATGATTAGTACCTAAGTGATGTTGTATGATGCGTACCTAAGTGATGTTGTATGATGCGCACCTAAGTGATGTTGTATGATGCGTACCTAAGTGATGTTGTATGATTAGTACCTAAGTGATGTTGTATGATGCGCACCTAAGTGATGACGTATGATGCGCACCTAAGTGATGATGTATGATGCGCACCTAAGTGATGTTGTATGATGCGTACCTAAGTGATGTTGTATGATGCGTACCTAAGTGATGACGTATGATGCGTACCTAAGTGATGTTGTTTGATTAGTACCTAAGTGATGTTGTTTGATGCATACCTAAGTGATGTTGTATGGTGCGTACCTAAGTGATGTTGTTTGATTAGTACCTAAGTGATGTTGTATGGTGCGTACCTAAGTGATGTTGTTTGATGCGCACCTAAGTGATGTTGTATGATGCGTACCTAAGTGATGTTGTATGGTGCGTACCTAAGTGATGTTGTATGATTAGTACCTACGTGATGTTGTTTGATGCGTACCTAAGTGATGTTGTATGATGCGCACCTAAGTGATGTTGTTTGATGCGTACCTAAGTGATGTTGTATGATTAGTACCTAAGTGATGTTGTATGATGCGCACCTAAGTGATGATGTATGATGCGCACCTAAGTGATGATGTATGATGCGCACCTAAGTGATGTTGTATGAAAGAAAGAAAGAAAGAAGTGTTTTATTTAACGACGCACTCAACACATTTTATTTACGGTTATATGGCGTCAGACATATGGTTAAGGACCACACAGATTTTTTTAGAGGAAACCCGCTGTCGCCACATAGGCTACTCTTTTACGACAGGCAGCAAGGGATCTTTTATTTACGCTTCCCACAGGCAGGATAGCACAAACCATGGCCTTTGTTGAACCAGTTATGGATCACTGGTCGGTGCAAGTGGTTTACACCTACCCATTGAGCCTTGCGGAGCACTCACTCAGGGTTTGGAGTCGATATCTGGATTAAAAATCCCATGTCTCGACTGGGATCCGAACCCAGTACCTACCAGCCTGTAGACCGATGGCCTGCCACGACGCCACCGAGGCCGGTGATGATGTTGTATGATGCGTACCTAAGTGATGTTGTATGATGCGTACCTAAGTGATGTTGTATGATGCGTACCTAAGTGATGTTGTATGATTAGTACCTAAGTGATGTTGTATGGTGCGTACCTAAGTGATGTTGTTTGATGCGCACCTAAGTGATGTTGTATGATGCGTACCTAAGTGATGTTGTATGGTGCGTACCTAAGTGATGTTGTATGATTAGTACCTAAGTGATGTTGTTTGATGCGTACCTAAGTGATGTTGTATGATGCGCACCTAAGTGATGTTGTTTGATGCGTACCTAAGTGATGTTGTATGATTAGTACCTAAGTGATGTTGTATGATGCGCACCTAAGTGATGATGTATGATGCGCACCTAAGTGATGATGTATGATGCGCACCTAAGTGATGTTGTATGATGCGTACCTAAGTGATGTTGTATGATGCGTACCTAAGTGATGATGTATGATGCGTACCTAAGTGATGTTGTTTGATTAGTACCTAAGTGATGTTGTATGGTGCGTACCTAAGTGATGTTGTATGGTGCGTACCTAAGTGATGTTGTTTGATGTGTACCTAAGTGATGTTGTATGATTAGTACCGAAGTGATGTTGTATGATTAGTACCTAAGTGATGTATGATGCGATAAAGACGTTTGGTTCAGTGGGTTTAAAAAATGTCCAGTTATACAAAGTCACTGCACACTTTTTTCAATGGGAAAACAACTTACCATTGCCTACTGACCCCTTGCATCTGTCTGTTGCCCTGCACCCCCAATACCTTCTCACACTTCAAATTAAAAAAAAACGCTGGCTGTTAAATTATTTCTTTTGATGTTTCCTGTGACCTTTATTTTTTAAATCATGTCGTAAACTCCACACTTCTCTATTATATATAACTACACATTAGTTGATCACAACATGCTATATATACGTACGTCTGAAGAGAGCCATGATGTGTATTTTGTACATCTTGTGCAGATCACAGCTTCCAATAACAACCTTACAGCGGTTCGAGTCAGGATCAGGCACCAGCTGTAAGCAATAAACAAACCCAGTATACAGGACCAGTCAACAATTATGTAATACAAAATCTGGAGTGTGTTTTTTATCCACCTCCCTTCATTTAATGATTTGTAATGCTAAGACCACTCAACTCTAAAATTATGTATCTCTCTTGTCATCACCCCTTTTTTCACTGTTACTGTCATGTATTTTTTATCAAATTATTGGGGGGGTTTTACTTTGTATTATTTGGCTTTTCAAAAAAGTTTTTAAAAATAATAAATACTAGATTTAAAAAACATAATCTGTAATACAATAAACTGGCCCTGACTGGCTATATTTATGCACCTCATTGCAACCCTGCTTAACTGTTAAACAATTGTTGAACATAAAACATCCTCATAAAAAGCACTAATATGAAGAAAACAAAACGTTATCCATTAAACAAACAATGAACACAAGTAAATAAATGGTGCTTCTTAAAATTTTATTAAAAAAGTTAATAATAAAATAATAAATGCATTTTCTACAATTAATAGTCCAATGAGCCACCGACTAGGATAGATCCCAAACCGACCGCACATTAGGGGAGTGCTTTACCACTGGGCTACATTCCACCCCAGTTAATAAACAGCGTTGCTTACCTTGGGACCACACTGTTGGTCATTGAGGTACACAATATAACCATCCACAGGTCTTTCTTCTGTGTCAATTGACATCCACACTATTGACAGGGAATCTGGTTTCTCAGACACTTCAAGGGAGATAACTGGTCCTCCATCAGGGTTCAGGACTGGGCACTTCATCATAAGCTTGTTGGAAGTTAGGTCGGATTGTGATGGGTCACTGGGATAGACTTTGACAAACACCTCGTACGTACGACCTCCAGCCAGCCCACTGATGTTTAAACTGTTGTTGGTGCGAGGAAACATTTCACAGTACGAGACACCATTGAGGAAAACCTGAAAAATAAAATAATTAAATACTGAATAATACTGTGGAAGATATAATAAGAAAACAGTTTAGCAAATTTGTACTACAACTCTGTACTTTAAAATACATGTTACATTCAATGACATGACAGTTAAGCATTTCATTTTGTACTGAAAATTCCATGTTACTTATACTGACAAATGATGTATCAATAAAAAAAGAAAAAAAAGAAAGAATTAAAGCGTCTTATTTCAGTTTGAAAGTCATCCAGTTTCTTTTATTTACCATATGCACATATATGAAATTGCTCCACTTTTTTTTATCTTAGTACAGTTATGTGTTACACCTTCAACAAGTATGAGTAATGAAAATATAAAGAAAAGGTACTCATATAAACAATATTAAAAGTACATAAAGAATAGTGCTTTAATCTATCAGATATGTTAAAGATAAAAACAAACAAATGGGGCCAAAAAACAAACAAGAAAACTACTTTTTAGCAGAGGCTACTTAATAACTTGTTTTTCTTTCTATCTGAACAGCATACATCGACATTAACCATTATCACACCCAGTTTATAGATTGTATGCTTATGAAAACATTAATAATTGTGAATGCGCCCTACACAACACAACACTGGCTAAAGGGGCATTCTCAGTATCTGATTAGTTGCATGCAATCGAATCGTACTGTGAGAACCCTAAATCAGAAAGACTTTAGTCTTATACGTTTCGATTTTTGTAGGGCTGACAAATCACATGCAACAAGTCGGTGCGACTAATTACACAATGAAAATGCTGCTTAAATCAATTGCCACTTAGTGTTTGTTTGTTTATTTATACCTGGTAGCCTTTGACGAGAGACTGAGCGCCATCTGGTGGTAGTTCCCAGAAGATCTCCATGACTCCAGGGTTGGTAAAACAGCCCTTCAGTTTGGGTTTACAGTTCCACCAGTTCCACTGCTTGCCCTAGTCAAACAAAAACACACAGAGTTCACAAAAAATTTCATTCTTTTTCTCAGTAATATATCCTCTTTTAAAACATAATGTTAAATATGAAGCAAACGGTAGCAATAATTAACATGCTAATATGATAAAAACAAGTACTACTTTGTAGATTATTATTACATTTTCATAAAAAATGGTATCATCGGATTTTAAAACAATTTTTTTTTTAGATATCAACAACAGTTCTCCAAGTGCATTAACTTTGTATTTATCTTCTGAAATGACATGACTGAAAAACAATTATAATAATAAAATTGAAACAATTTCCAGTCTCATTCATAACAGCAGAGTTCAATTTTAAAGCAATGTTCTTTCTTAAAATTTAATTTACCACAACTGAAGTTTAATCGGAAGTTTAATTTACCATGGCCAAATATATTAAACCATAAAAACTGTAGTTCAGTAAATAAAATGTCTAAAACAAGTTATTTAGAGCACCCTGATTTATTAATCATCGGCTATTGGATGTCAAATGTTTGATATTTTTGACTTAGATAGGAAACCCGCTACACTTTACAGTTAGTAGCAAGGGGTCTTTTATATGCACTATCCCATAGACAGGATAGCACATACCATATCTTTTGATATATCAGTCGTGGTGCACTGGCTGGATCGATAAATAGCCCAATGGACTCACTGATGGGGATCGATCCCAGACCGACCCCACATCAAGTGAGCCCTGGCTATGTCTCACCCCTGTTTAAAACAATAAAAGAATGCATGAAGAAACCTACCGACGATGGTGTCTTGCCGTCTAGTTCTTCAGGTCCAGATTCATCAGAAACTTTGTCCCCTTCTCCATCTAGGTCCTTCAACACCCAGAAACGTCTAAATACACAACCACAGAACAAACATTAATACACTTATTTAATCACTCCATGTATTCAGCAAGAGGAAACATGTCTTTAACATTTAGTCTCACATAAACTTTGCAGTATACCAGTAACTAAAATTGTTGAAGTGTGAATAAGCAATAAAAAAAACAAAGAAAGAAATGTTTTATTTAATGACGCACTCAACACATTTTATTTACGGTTATATAGCATCACACCTATGGTTAAGGACCACACAGATATTGATAGAGGAAACCCGCTGTCTCCACTTTATGGGCTACTCTTTTCAATTAGCAGCAAGGGTTCTTTTATATGCACCATTCCACAGATTGGGTAGTACATACTACAGCCTTTGATATACCAGTTGTGGTGCACTGGCTGGAACGAAAAATAGCCCAATGGGCTCACCGATGGGGATCAATCCCAGACCAACAGTGCATTGTGGGAGCCCTTTACCACTGGGCTATGTCCCGCTCCGAATAAGCAATAAAGTTAGGATTCCATATATACATTGCAATAAGCTTATGCAGTTTGCTTACATGGCATACTTACTTGTGGGATGTTCGGACCACACTACTATCCCTAGGGTAATGTGCCATTGTTTGAGGTCAGGTTAAGTACAAAAGAAATTCATATACATTATCAGCAATACATTTTTTTTTTTTTCAACAAGTTCTTTTTTCTTTGCCTGTATGATGAAGTCACTTTGATGATGTTACCTGTTCTTACCTGACAGGAATCACTATATAGTGTGTGACTGAACTTGCTGAATAGACATCCACATAAGAAAATATATAACCATCTAGACATATGGAACCATAAACTGATTTTAACATCTTCTTCTTTTCTACATAACACATAAGTCTGCCATACATATCACATCTGAAAACAAAGCCGTAATAAATAAAAGAGTGGTAGGTGCTGTCCTGTGTTCATTACTGACTCACTTTGACGTGAAGATGTGACTGGTCAGGTAGCCCTCGGCAACTGCAATAGCTCGCACAAAATTGAGACCTGAATCTCTCAACACAACTCCTTGGTCAGGCTTGTATTTCTGAAAACAAATTTAAATTATTTAAATTATTAAAGTAATGGTTCAATGACTAATGGATGAAATTACTGAAACTGAAAACACAAAAGTAAAAATAACAAAAATCATTCAATAAGAAAAAGATGTCGTTTTGGGCTACCTGTGGTTCAGTTATTGTTTTTTCCTATATGTTAATATTTTGTTGACATAATACTGATATTTAGTTTTTTGTAAGGAGGATTAAATAGAAAAACAACATTTGTATACTCCGATACTAAAATGCTGGTATATTTTTCTCTTTCATGCATTTGTTTGTTCGTTCTTTCATGCACTTGTTAATTTGTTAATTAATTAATTAATTAATTAATTAATTAATTAATTAATTCATTCATTCATTCATTCATTCATTCATTCATTCATTCATTCATTCATTCATTCAATCAATCAATCAATCATTCATTCATTTAATTTATTTATTCACTCAGTCCATTAAAACAAATTATTTACTTTAGAAAGGGAACATTGAAATTGTACTACTTGGTCTAAAGAAAAAGAAAAACTTCACTGGTTTAGAGCAGTTCTGTTCTGTACCGATATTTAAAAAGGAACCATGAAAAATGTCCACTTTTGTGGGAATTACAGTTCACAAGATAGTCCAATTTTGACAAGTTTCACTGTAATTATATCTCACACCTTTGTTGTGTGTGAATACTCTGCTGGGGCTGTGCCATCAGTTGTGTAGTAAATACTAGCTCCCTCTGTTTCACTGGCTAGGAAGATTCGAACATTTCGATTCAGTGTTCCGCCATTTTGTTCAGACTTGATGTAAGGCTCTGAGGCCCGGGGAGCTAAAACAATAAAAACAGACAAAATATTATAGATTATGTATTAAAACAAATCAATAGTTATGTAAACCTGAAATTAATATCTGTATATTTGCTTCTTTTTTTTTTTTTAATAGTCTGAAATCATAATAAACCAAAACCAAACATAAACTTAAAACCCCCACAAAAAACCCCGTTTAATCAAATAAAAATATATTTCAAAAACCCATTCAAAATCATTCTAAAAATTGCTAATCCTAAATGATAGCACAGATATTTCAAACAATCTGTAAACTTAATCAAAAATACCAAAACAACAACAGAATAACAATGATATTTGGTTCCTAATATCCAAGACAACACAGAGAAAATTAATATTGTAACAAAGTAAAAGATTCCTCAGTAGAGAATGCGTAATTCACTCATCTGAAACAACATGTATGTACACTACCATTATTATTTTTATTATTATTATTATATTATTATTATTATTATTATTATTACGGTAATGATTTCACATGACCCTAGTATTTAATAATTTTTGAAAACAAAAGAAAAGACAAACATTTATAATCAGCATAAACTTAACTGTTTAAGGATAAATTCATGATATTGTTAATGAGTTGATTAAAAAGTTTCTATAGCAAAGTCAAACCTCAAAAATACCACCAGTCATACTCAGTAAACTGGCACAGTAAGAAAAAAAGAATTAATTTGTTAAAAATGCCAGATAACAAACGAAATAAGAGTTCTTTACTGAATTATTAAAAAGGAACACATAGAAGACTTTTTTTAAATTAAAAAAATATATATATTCTAAGAAACTTGTGCTCTTGCACAAAGACATCGAATTTGTCTAGATAAAGGGAAATAATTCACTGCAATCAGGCTAAAACCAACACGTATCTCATCCTGATCCAAACTACATAAACATGCATCAAGTAGAACTGAAATTATTCAATCCAGCATTTCCATCATCATTTACAAAGGAAATGTAATTTTTAAAATTATCATTTATATTTCAATACTTGAAACTTCTAGTCTCCATTTGGGTTAACACAGCACATTACAATTTCTTTTTTAAATTTCCATATATATATATATTAATTTGGGCTGTTATTATTATTTTCTTTAAACCACTTTTTGACCTTTCTAAAAATAATTTGACTTTGTAGCTTGAGGGTATAGAGCTGAACCCTCAGAAAATCTTAGGGTATACACTTTTACCCATTTTGTCCTCAGGGAGGAATCCCTGAGCTCAAACGTTGTATCTTTTCTGACTACTAGACTAGTATAGCCTTATTATTTAAAAAAATATTTAAAGACATGTTTAACTCAGCTGTTATGTTGGCCAAAAGTATGTTATTCCTTGTTGAAGCATTATATCCAATCTCGTAATGTTCTTGTAAAAGCATTATATGTTGTCTCCAAGATAAAAAGTCAGTCAGATATGTAGTATAGAGTATTCTACTGAATATCTACTGGATTCTCTATATGTAACTTCTAAATTGTTACAGTCTGATAAAACAAACATAAAATCAATCATGATGTTACATATTTCACATTAACTACATGTACTTTGCTGAAATTATTCTACTTTCTATCTAACAAAAATACTCCAACTTTATATTTATTTTACAGTTTTTTCTAAAAGTTATTTTGATTATAGTACTACAATACTAAGAACGGGAAGATTAGCTGGTTACTGAAACTGAGTCTAATTATACTTGTACTTATAAAAATTTACATCTAGATAACTTCTGAGGCAATGTTCAGGACAACCACAAATCATGGTGGCTTGCTAGACTGGTTTTAGCACCTAACGTTAAATGACTGTGACATGATAGAATATGACAGTACCAGTCATATTTTCGCAAACACTTGGCCACCTTATTTGTGAAAAGGGAGATAACCAGGATGAGAAGAATGAGTGACTTCCTCTTTGACCTAGCATCAACCACATCACACTGTGACACACAACCTAGATCAACTGTCAGTCTAATCATGTGGAATACTCACTACACAACTAGTTTTGCATTTTATTTTACAAAAAGAATTAGATATTTCCACTTCCATTTTGATTGAGTTTTTTTTAAATCCAAATAAAACAATCAGTCTTGGACTGTCCAAATAGTTGAGACGTTTGCCCAAAAATACATTAAAACTGAAAATAATGCAATTATGGAATTTATTTGAAAAGAATCTGATCATTAATTAATTATAGTTCTTTTAATTACATTTTGCTTTTAATTATTTTTATTAAACAATATAATTTTGCCTGTTGAAACTATTAAATTTGGTTGTTTTGCGAGGATCGACTTAAACTGATCTCCACATGACAAGATGAAGTAAATGCCAAACAACTAATCTGAAAACTGTAAGAAAAAAGCTTCAAGTTATTAGCAAGCACAAGCCGTATACTACAAGAGACTCACGGAAATCCTCATAATTGGCTGAAAGTGTCACAAGGCAAGGAACATGATGATCATTGAGGTAGTTAGTACAACAATGGAAAGACTTTCCCAGTCACCATATGGAGAATGATATTCAGAGGCGGATCTAGGGGGGGGGGGGGGGGGGTCCCCTAAATTTTGCAACAGTTTTATTATATATTCATTTTCATTTTTTTTTATGATCCCCCTCCAAACCTCCTCCAAAGTACCCTTGGCATTTCGCCTCATGTCATTGGGGCTCCCCTAAATGGATTTTCTGGATCCACCTCTGATACTGCTTACCATGGTTTAAATATGAACCATGATATAAAGTATATCTTATCTAGAAATCTTTAAAAAATAACTATAAAGTATTATGTTTTCCCATCACCAAATTCAGAACAGTATCTGTGATGGTAAAAATATGAACAATAAATATTTTCTAGAAATATGATCATAATAAGTATAAGAAATAAAACATTCCAAGTAATAATAATATTCACATTGGGATAAATATGAACAATAAGTATTCTTCATAATTATGATGAAAATAAATATAAACCCAGTCTACAAATTGAGAATGTCTGCAATGGTAAGAAATATAATAAGTGCTTTTTTCAGAATTATGATGGAAATAACTATCAACAACAAGTTTTTCAGACACCAAAATGAGAAAACATTTCATAATAATGGAGTAAATATAATACGTCCCCATCAAACAAATTATTACGGTAGTTTATTATCCTCACCTGCATGGCAAATCAGCATCACATTATACATTATAAATATTTAAAATGTTTAGAATCCAATAAATATATATATATAAATTGGATTCCAAACATGAAAGAAGTCAAGATCCAATGAGAAAAGGCTTTTGTTGTTATATTAGTGAGATCTAAAATGATGTTATTTGAATACTGATACCATTGAAATTTAAAAAAACCCCAGCTATATTCTTTATTTAATAAGCTTAGCCACCTTACTAAAAAAACCCACCCAAAAACCCCAATCTACTGACATTTAGCAGAAAAAAGAAAGAAAGAAAAAAGTGTTACATTTTTCAGGTGACCAGCATGATAAACTAATAATTGTTTTGATGGGCTCTAATAAACATTTGTTTCATCCCTAGTTATAATAATGATAATGAGAATAATAGTTAACTGTGAGGAACATTCCCCCTCCCCCCGCCATTTATTATAATTATAATATTTGTAAAGGAAGTACCCGGTAGGTATAAATTATAAATAAATATAAAACTATCATGGGATCACATCGATATTCCAGCCATTCAGCACAAAGGGCAATTCTCTTCTTCTAAAGTAAAACATTAACATTGTGTTTGTGGTATGCTATATAGGCTAACAACCATATATTCAGCTATGTAAAAAAGCAAAACAATAATGTTAAGACACATAAATATTAAGTGTGTTTTTCCTATCAATCAAATTGAAAATAACATCTGACTGCAATTATGAAAATTAAACAATTAGTATAAACAATATTAATATTTCTTATTGAAACTAAATAATAAGGTAGAAACAAATCTAATAAATCTTTCTCATACACAATGAGAATGTTTCATTGAAACAGATATATGTATGATATATGTATAAATGATCACAAACTTTTTCCATCACGAAAATCAGACCAATGTATAATTATGTATAAGATAATCATTAGTCATGATGTCAATAAATAATTCTGGGGAATTAAAGAAGGAAAAAGGTTTATTACCAAGAATGAGACCATGACATTAAAATAAAAATAACTAAAACTAAAAATAAAGATAATCAAGAGCAACAGAAAATACATGTTCAGGAAACATCATAAAACTTATGTCAATAATTATTGATATTTAAAAAAAACCCATTTATTACACATATATTTTAAATAAGAATAGTTAATAACACCATAACTTACCAACATCGAGAACCATCACTGTGCATGAATATCCAGGTGCACCCTGGGATGCGACTGTAAATGTTCCATTTTCGTCAAAGGTGTACAGGAAGGAATTATTTGGCACAGGTTTCCCACTGTTAAATGACTGAGCTCCTTGGATCACATTCAATGGTTGCTAAAACAAACAACATTTTAATTTAAATACCATTTAATTTTCTTAAAGGGTTCTATGATAGCTAAAATAAAGAACATTCAAATTTAAATTACTTTTAATTTTTTAAAGGGTTCTGCGACTGCTAAAAAACCCACATTAAAATTCAATTCACTTTTCATATTTTCTGTGACTGCTAAAACAAAAAACTTTCAAATTTACATTATTTTTTCACTTTTTAAATGGTTCTGCGACTGCTAAAACAAAAAACATTAAAATTTAATTTACTTTTCATTTTTTTAAAGGATTCTGTGATAATAAAAATAAAGAACATTCAAATGGTTCTGCGATAGACAAATGTTTGAGAAAGTCACTAGCCCTCACAGAAACTTTGGCTAGTGCCTTACAGTTGATAGGTTCCACTAACCCAGGCCAAACATTCATTAGCCGGGACTGAGGGCTGGTGAATTTGTCAAACCCTAAGAGAATATTCAAAATTTAAATCACTTCTCATTTTTTAAAGGGTTTGGTGATAGTTAAAACAAAGAACATTCAAATGGTTTTGTGATAGTTAAAACAAAGAACATTCAAATGATTCTGTGATAGCTAAAACAGAGAACATTCAAATGGTTCGTGAATGTTAAAACAAAGCACATTCAAATGGTTCTGTGATCGTTAAAATAGAGAACATTCAAATGGTTCCATGATCGCTAAAACAAAGAACATTCATTTAAACTACTTCTAATTTTGTTTAACACAAAAGCATTCAAATGGCTCTGTGATTATTAAAATAAAGAATATTCAGATTAAAATTACTGCTCCATTAAAACTCAGTCTGGATAGGAGTCGGTACTTGGATATGAATGTGGTATCTACCAGCCCATAAGTGTTGGAAGGAGATAGTGACCACTGACTGGATGGGGGCAAGGGGCATATTTATTTGATTTTCAACTGAGTCTGGTTTGGTATAGTTTTTATGTGTGTATGTGCCACGAAAGCTGCACGCATGCCTGTCATGGGCTTAGTCTCTGACTCTCACCAGTGACTAAGTCCGGGCCAGGAGGGGGGGAGGGGGGGGGGGTGAGGATGAGGTGGGCAGAATTTGGAATAAAAAATTTAGTAGTCGGTCAAAGACCTAAGTCCTAACAAGAATAACCTGAGTGGCAATGCATTAATTCAGAGTTGGAAGGGGAGGTAATACCTTCTCCACTTCCAGCACTAATGTAGCCTTAGAACCAGTGGTTCATCACTATGCCAATAACTCTGTAAATAAAGAGAATTAATTTTTTAAAAAAGGACTGCTAGGTCTTCACAATTTTACCTCACTGTCTGGAGAGTTCACATGGATGACATTGTGTTGTTGATCAGTCCCCTTCCAGGTCCATAAAACACTCTGGCCCTAAAATAAACCAGTTCAAATTCTATCAGTCTTAAAATACATATTCTGATCTAACATCAGAGGTAAATAAAAATCACCATGTCATTATCATATAGGCCTACACATGACCAGACGTTTATTAGTTTTATAACTGAACTCACTGAAAGATTGGTCAACTATTTTATAGTACATTTGATGAAAGCAAATCTCACAGTGACAAAGTTAACATATATGTGTCAATATCTGCTACATTCTTCCTTCTAGTGACAATATGTGCCATGGTCACCAAAAGGAATAAATTGTAAAGACACTTAAAAAAAAAAAAAACATCTTTTCAGTTGGATTTTTAATTTGTTAACGTCCATAGTAAATACACAGTGTAAACTGTCAGGCACCTTTGGTGTTTCAGATCACAGCTAATGTTTCTTTATCATCTTTGATGAATTAAAAACATGCAATAGCTTTTATTCCGCAGACTTCATTTTGTGTATTTTGCTTTATATAAGCACTTCATTTGCTAAAATATGGTGCCCTATATGAGAATTGTAAAATCTGACTGACTCTTGACACATTCGTTTGTAAGTCGGACTTTGAGATCTGAAGAAAGCTATTTTTACACTTAATCTTAGAAATGGCATTATAACTATTAAGCTAAATTCCCACTTCAATTCTTATAAAGATATACCTTTTGTATGTACAGAGTTGAGGGGTGGAAGCCATTTTTGTCAATACGGATGACAGCGTTGTCAAACCTCTCATCACAGATAACACTGCTCATTCTCGATTCATCCATGTGCTGCAAAACATCACAAACAATAGTCATAAAAAAACCCATAACTGTTTCATTTGTAACTTATATGTATAAATGGTTTCAAAAGATTCATGGACGCATACTGATAAAAGCTTGTTAAAACTTAGACTGCCATGTACAGAGAAATGAGTTTGAATGAGCTGATGATTTTGGTGTTCAGATTCTTCCAACACTGAATAAATGTATAAAAATACATATTAAAAGAATAGTTCTAAGCCAACATTTTTACAAATGTTATATCTTTGCTATTTGTTAAATTTTTTATTGCGTAACCATATAAATTATGTCATCAATTTACTGAGCAAGTGAAAAATAGGTACGCAAAATTAGATTTGCGCAAGTTTTCAGAGGTCTGTACTAAAAAGAATGCACAAAACATTTCCAATTCCAAGAACGATCACATAAATATTTTATTCAAAGTAAGTCAAGTTAAACTTACACCATGAGATTTTTTGCGACTTTGGAAAGACTTGCTGTAGAAATGCATAGTTCCAGTTCTTCGTATTGCTTCAGCGATACACCGTCTGTGAAATAGATCAGATCTCGGTGATTTTGATTACCATTAATTGTGATGTCTTACAGAACTAAACACACATATATAATCTTGATTAGATTTGTAATTGTATTTTAGGAATATATTACAGACAGTACTAATCATCACATGTTGACTTGTTGACTTTACTAATGGACAGTGATGGTATGTAATTCAGTAATAAAGTGCTTTGCTGAGGTGCAATAGGATACAACATCAATTGTCCTCGAAGGATTCAGATTCACCCCCCCCCCTCCATCCCAACAGTGCCCCACAACTATTAGGTCAAAAGTCACCACTATATGTTTTTTCTATGGAAAAGTGTATATAAAAGATCTCTTACTGCTTTTGGAAAGAGTAGCCTCTGTGGCCTTAGCAGCAGCTTAGACACCACACACCAATAGTTTAAAATATGTGGATGTGTCATGATGAAATATTCCTTCCATTCTGGATATAATACAATCATAATTTGTCATTATCTTTAGTCAGCAGCTAAACTAACCAGCTATTTGTTTCAAGTCAAATATGTACAAAAAACCTTTATCAAAAATACCTTGGTGTTACAGTTTTCTCTGCAAACTGTGCGTCCAGTAACTGGTCAACCGTTTCCACGGGAACCACACCATGTGAGCGCGGGCCTCGGAATGCCCAACAGACGATGTCATTCATTTGTATTGTTACTGGGTCCGGTTTTATCTCATGTGAGCTGACGGCAATTTCATGAACCTGTCAAAGAAAGTAAAACAAATAACATGTAAAACTGGTAAGTTCAGTTAATTAGCATGTACTTAGCATAGGACAACTGACTCTCCCCATCCAAAACAAATAACTGCCTTTTTCAGTTTAAATGTGCTCTTTTTATCTATTTGGAGAAGACTACATTACTAAGCAAAGCCTCTAACAGTATATAAATTGACCTGTATTGAAAAGCTGCCTAAATGTTCTAACACAATTCAAATTAACTGTAATTATAAACTTCTAATTTGAGACCAGATTTTGAAAATTCTTAACCTATTCTCTAAAACAAGCAGCCACCTTCTTGAAAAGTAACCAAACAACTGTTACAAATCATGTAGAAAATATATATTCCAAGCAAGAATTTATACACATAATTAAATATTAAAAAAAATAAAAATGAAACTTTGTACCTGTGGTTGTGTAGAGACAACAATTGCTCCAAATATCTTTGGAAGGTTTGCGCTGTAAAATAAAAGAACAAGATCACTGAAGATTGATAAACTATTCCAAAGAAAGAAATAATAAAAATGTGTACAAAAACAATATATGGAGTAGGATTAATTTCATACAATAATCTGACCAATCAATAAGTGAAAGAGGAAGGAGAAAGAGGTTAAAAAAGTTTGTTTTGTTTAATGACACCACTAGAGCACATTGATTTATTAATCATCGGCTATTGGATGTCAAACATTTGGTAAATCTGACACATAGTCATCAGAGGAAACCCGCTACATTTTGTCTAATGCAGCAAGGGATCTTTTATATGTACTTTCCAACAGACAGGATATCACATACCATGGCCTTTGATATACCAGTTGTGGTGCACTGGCTAGAAGAACAAATAGTCCAATACGCCCACCGATGGGGATCGATCCCAAACCGACCGTGCATGTGGTAAGCGCTTTACCACTGGGTTACGTCCCGCCAGAGAAAGGGGTAGTCACATATCCAGAGGTGAATGCCACAGCCACAGTGGAAAATCATAGCCATTTGATTGGCTATGAGATGTTTGGATCAGTCCATAGGTATAGGTGTAAATGCATATTGTGAGAGGTCAGGCTAAATAACCACAAAAAGGAGAAAACATTAAACTTTGTAAATGCATAAATGAATATTCAGTTTAAAATTGCTGTTACACTCAGGACTATCAGCTGTCAATTACAACACAAAAAGTGTGCAATAACCATGCATACCACATGTAATTAGTCTATACCGTATCTTTAACTTACCTGATAAAGTAGTAAACTCCTGGAGTGACAAACTGGAAGTAGAACGCTGACGGACTGTCTCGTGTCTGCCCACTGTGGAAGCCATTGTTGATGGGCACTCCTTGATGAGACACCTGACAAACACCATTACAACAATGTTATATTATATTATTTTAAACACAGGTGTATTATTCTCACCTGTATAACAGGTACATTATTCTCACCTGTATAACGGGTACATTATTCTCACCTGTATAAAGTTATGTTTCAGGTAATGTGACATTCATCTGATTTTCACCTGTTTAATATGTTATGCTTCAGATAAATAACAGATATTTTATTATCACCTGTATAACATTATATTTTGGTATTGTATTCTCATCTGTATAATGCTATGTTGCAGGTAAATAATAAAGGTATATTATTCTCTCCTAAATAATGTTATGTTTCAGATAAAAAAATACAGGTATTTTATTCTTACTTGCATGATATCCTGTTTTAGGTAGATAATCCGAGGTATATTATTTTTACCTGCAAAATGTTTAAGTTTTAGATAGATAACACATGCAATTCTCACCTGTATTATTACAGGTATATTATTCTCACCTGTACAATGTTATGTTGTTTCTTACAGCTCTGCCACACCCACCACACTCTGTCATTTGGACGTACTGTCAATACCTTTGGCTCAAACCCATTGTCAGTTAAATGTACAGTATGATTCTGAAAAACCAATACACTATAATATGATTCTGAAAAAAACAATACAGTATAATATGATTCAGAAAAACCAACATAGTATAATATGATTCTGAAAAACCCACACAGTATATGATTCTGAAAAAGTCCCACAGTATAATATGATTCTGAAAAACCAACATAGCATAATATCATTCTGAAAAAAAAACCCCACAGTATGATATGATTTTGAAAAAGCCACAGTATAATATGATTCTGAAAAACCAACATAGTATAATATGATTCTGAAAAAAAACCCCACAGTATGATATGATTTTGAAAAACCAACACAGTATAATATGATTCTGAAAACCAACACAGTATATGATTCTGAACAACCAACACAGTATAATATGATTCTGAAAAACCAACACAGTATACGATTCTGAAAAACCAACACAGTATAATATGATTCTGAAAAACCAACACAGTATAATATGATTCTGCACATTATTAAAATGATATATATTATAAATGTGGCAGTTCATAGAATAAAACAAAACAAAAATGAAAAATGAAAAAAGTGTAAGTACACGTATTGAATTAATTAAAACAACTGTAATGTGTAGTTCAAAGAAAATGCAGGGAATTACGTATAGCTCTTTAAAGTCACAAAGATATAGGAAAAAACAGAAGGTATTAAGCTTATTACCACACTGAAAAAGCACTTTTCACAAGAGTTTAGGATAATAAATATTATATATAAAAACAATTTAAAGAATAATTTTTTGTTAACCTTTGGTCCGGGATTGACGATGATGGAACATGTTGAATACATGTCTCCGGTATCCGCGATGCGGAAATGGTAAACACCAATTGTTGTGAACTGTGTGGTTGCCATGCCGACTTTCGTTAACAGAGATGCTGAGTTCTCATCCAGCACTTGCAAAGATTCTGAAAGGAAGAAAAATAAAGTTTGTTTTGTTTAATGACACCACTAGAGCACATTGATTTATTAATCATCGGCTACTGGATGTCAAATATATGGTCATTTTAACAATCATAGAGGTGAAACCTGCTACATTTTTCCATGAATAGAAAGGGATCTTTTATATCCACAGACAGGATAGCACATACCAATGCCTTTGATATACCAGTCATGGAGCACTGGCTAGAGTGAGATATGAATCTGAAAGGAAGACCAAAAAAATCACTAAATTAGTCTATGTATAACCATATATCCTTCATCAGAAGGCACATGCTTTCTTGAACTTATCCCTTGAGCATTTTAACTAATGTTTCAAGACCTACCAGTAAGAAAAACGTCTTTTGCAACTTAGACATGCTCAAAAGATGTTTAAAAAGTGATGTCTAGTGTGGTTATGACTAGTATCATGTCTTCTGGTAGTATGTAAATAAATAAATAAACATAATAAGCCTCGTCAGCAAACTGATGGAAAATCATAAAGTCTGATAAAAAGATTAATAAATAGAACACAACTATAAATGTAGGTGAGGATCCAGGGGGAAGTGCCCCCTTCCCTGAACTTCAAAGCACCTTGGAAATTCTGTATAAAATGCATATTCCTAAAACATTCTGCAGCCATTCCTGAAATTGCATCAAATCTATGGCTATTATGGTGTTACCTTCTCCCTCGGCACTCTGTTTCCTAGCAACCGGGTTGAGACATTTGTCGTCTTCCAGAATAAGAAGATTCTCCTGAATATCCACAATGGCATCTCCGTCCCACGTCCACCAGACTCGGTCACCAGTGTTAGCATACACCAGATCTACAAGAGAATATACGGTACAATTTAACGTCTCGGTCACCAGTGTGAGCATACACGAGATCTACCAGAGAATATATGGTACAATTTAACATCTCAGTCACCAGTGTGAGCATACACGAGAACTACAAGAGAATATACGGTACAATTTAACGTCTCGGTCATCAGTGTGAGCATACACAAGATCTACAAGAGAATATACGGTACAATTTAAAGACTCGGTCACCAGTGTGATCATACACGAGATCTACCAGAGAATATACGGTACAATTTAACATCTCGGTCACTAGTGTGAGCAAACACGAGATCTACAAGAGAATATATGGTACAATTTAACATCTCGGTCACCAGTGTGAGCATACACGAGAACTACAAGAGAATATACAGTACAATTTAACGTCTCGGTCACCAGTGTGAGCATACACAAGATCTACAAGAGAATATACAATACAATTTAACGTCTCGGTCACCAGTGTGAGCATACAAGAGAACTACAAGAGAATATACGGTACAATTTAAAGACTCGGTCACCCATGTGAGCATACACGAGAACTACAAGAGAATATACGGTACAATTTAAAGACTCGGTCACCAGTGTGAGCATACACAAGAACTACAAGAGAATATACGGTACAATTTAAAGACTCAGTCACCAGTGTGAGCATACAAGAGAACTACAAGAGAATATACGGTACAATTTAACGTCTCGGTCACCAGTGTAATCATACACGAGATATATAAGAGAATATACGGTACAATTTAAAGACCACCAGACTCTGTCACCAGCTATAAACTAGATGTACGAGAGAATATATGGTACATTTTAACATTTCAGTCACCAGTGTGAGCATACACAAGATATACAAGAGAATATACAGTACATTTTTAATTTGTATATATCTAAACACGGCAATTTCAAGTATGTTTCACATTTATTATTGTCCCATATTATTCTTCATCCCCTTTGTGTATAGGTCACAAAAAACTATATTTTCTCCATTTTAACACTCACAAGCTTGGCGTTATTCCAGTGGTTTGTTTTACAAAGTATTACAAACATGGTGACAAGCTTAGGTATTGACAACAACTGTTAACACCAGTGTTTATTAAAATTGTATTTGTATTTTGCATTGACAAATGATATTATAATACAGAAATGCTGCTAGTTATGATACATGTTAAAATTGAGACGAAATGTATTGCCACTAAACAGGTGACTCTTTCTGATAACTCTAATCAACACATATACCAAGACCTTTTTAAAAACAAAATGAAATATGTCAACTAAATCCCTTTTATTTGACTTCAAAAGAATGAAATACCTGGGCTAAATCCCTTTTGCTTGAGTTCGACAAAATGTTCCTGTTGCCGTGGTTTCACAATTATCGTGCCAATGTATTCTGCTGTTTCCTCAAAGTTCTGGTCCGAGAAATAGTACACGCCTGGACGGTGGAACTCATGACTTAGAAAACCTTGTTTACTGAAAAGTCATTAACAACATTTTAGTGACAATAAAACTTTATTTTAACATAAAACATTTTAACATAAGCATATGAAACTGGGGTGAGGGACAGTCAAATGACCCCAACCCCACCCCACCACCAGTTCTGGAGCAAATCTTTACATTCAGGCAAAAATTATGGAGAGGATAGGGAAAAATTAGCTTGCCTGAAAACTTACCGCCATGTATTTCCATCATTCTTCTCACAATATTAGTTGAAATCCATGTATAATATGTAGTAATTTCTTTGGTATTCTATATAGCTGTTTGGTTGTAATGCTAATATGAATAAACAGGCATTTTTGTTTAGCTTGGACAAAAATGAACCTTCACCGCCACAAATATAGGAGCTTACAAACCTATGCATTTTAACATTATCAATGGAAAAAAACCCATAAAAAGACATTTAGAAAAAATTAATACCTTGATAGTTTGCATCAAGAATAAACTAGATTCACAAGGGTAATTAAAAAAAAAGTTAAAAATGATTTTAACTGGATGACTGGAAATATAAAAATATGCAACTGTTAAGTTAAACAGAATGTACAGTCCACAAACACATTTTACTTACCTAGGTATAGACCATCGAAATCCATCTTTTGTTGGCTGAAAAATATATTATAATAACAATATTAGTTTAATTGTACATGTAAGAGAGAAGTACCATACGTCTTCTTTCACATAATACTGTATTAAATTATTGCACCATACAATGACAGATTATACAGGAGAAAATCACTGTAATTATACAGATTGTTTTACATTGTGGATTTATTAGCACATAGTTTTGTATATAAACGTAAATTGTGGATTGTTATATGAATGAATGAACGAATGAAAGTTTATCAACACCCCAGCAGAAAAACACATCAGCTATTATATCAAATGAAGGTAAATATATCATTATTTACACACACAAAATATATAAGTATGTAAAAATTATGTAATAACCAGTGTAAAAAGCTGTGGGAAAAAGTACAATATAATTCAAAAATGAAGATAAATATAATTTAAAACTTTGTATAGAATTCAAATTAACAATTAATTCTGGGTGGAATTTAAAAGACTGTTACCAAATATATATTTTCTCGTACAATTGTTATAATTACAAACTGTACAAATAATAGAGTGCAAAATATTCATAAATTACTTTCTTTTGTCTTTACTATGACCCATCTTCCATATTCTTGTAGTTTTCTATGTAAAATCTAAAATATTTGAAAATGTAACTGTAAATTTAAAACGAGTGTTTTGTGAACTCACCATGTAGAGGTCATCATCGTGGTCCTCTCCCGGTGGGTCGATCTGATACACACTGTGAGACTTCTTACACTGAAATCACAACCACACAGCATATTTAAGGTAGTTTGTGTATGCTGCAACTACAGTGAAACCCCTCTAAATCAGACACCCGCAGGACCAATTAAAAAGTCTGGTTTTGAGGAGTATTCTGCCTAGAGAGGTTCTGTTCGGTACTGTAATTTAAAAAGGGACCATGAAAAATGTCCAGTTTTGATGAAATTTCAGATTACTGACACTCCGGTTTTGACATGTTTCACTCTAAATTAAAAATACTTTGTCATATACAGTGAAACCCCTCTAAACCGGACACTCTTGGGACCAAGACAAATGTCCAGTTTTTAGAGGGATCCGGTTTAGAGAGGTTAAGTTCTGTCCTGGTTTTTAAAAAGGGACTCAGTAAAACGTTCAGTTTGAGGGAATTCCGGTTTACAGAGGGTACGGTCTTAAGAGGTTTCACTGTATCTTACAGTCTTCAGTAGGAAAGGTGAGTGATCACTCCCACTCCCCTCCACACTCGCCTAGATGGTTTTAGGAGAGTTGTAAATTGATAAACTAGCCACAATATTTTTAATATATTTCATCAGAAATTTCATGTGATTGCTTGCCTGGCATCATTTAAAAGATAGATCTTCAGCTTACCTTGATTTTGCTCATGGAGAAAGTTAAAGTTTGTTTTGTTTAATGACACCACTAGAGCACAGTCATTTATCAATTATGGGCTATTGGATGTCAAACATTTCATAATGTGGAAATATAGTCTTAGAGAGGAAACCAGCTACATTTTTCCATTACAGCATTGAGCATGGCGAAGACTGTATTATATATTACAACAACTTATAACATTTCTGTCTCAAAATCTGTTCCTTGCTTGAAATAATTAATATTAATTAATTAATTAATTCTTGGGGCGAGCAGGGATGAATATCTAGGCTTTATTTTATTACGGACCAAGACAATAATGTAAAATTGTTTGATTAAAGACTGCAGCTCACCCTGGATCTGTCCCAGTGCCACCAGACTCGGTCTCCCTGCTCTATCAACAGGATCATGGGCTGGAAGGATCGATCTAGAACCTCTATCTTGTGTTCTCTGTAAATACACACTCAGTCAATTACTGTCTCATAATGAACAGGTTAAAATACTACTGGTTAATATGTAATTTTAGGGTGTTCAGTTTAAAAAGTAGGACTTGGAGTAGTCTTAAAATGCTGTTTAGACAAAATTAGCCATCATGAAAAGTAGGCAGTGATGGAAACAGTGGAAGCCAAAAATCACCATCTGTTTCCTACTAATGAATACTCTGTTAGGCCTAAAAGAAAAAATGTGTATGTTTCTGGGCTCTTGACCCTTCTGAGAAAAAAGGGCTGATCGCTGATTTAAAAGAAAAAGTTATTAAAATGTAGGTTAAAAGATGACATACTTATATAACATTTTAACTGGTCCCATAGGCGTGAATGTAGTTTAAAAAACACACCTGACCTACATAACCTTTTTTCCCCTGCACATTTCTGAATTTTAAATATTTTTTTTAGACCTAACTGAAATTAAACCCATTATTTGCTACATGTTGACTTTGTTTTAAAACCACATCATAATTTCATTAATAATTTCATTAATAATTTCATTCATATTTGCCTTATTATGATAACACACTTGAACTTCATGAATTAATAATTCAGCTGTCTTATATTAATGTCTAAGAAAACATTTTGTGTAAAAATATCTTTACCTCTGAGCCTCTCTGACGTGAACAATACACATGTTGGACTTGCCCATCTCCTTGCTCTCCGTTTGGAAGAAATGCATCCCTGGTTTACTGTGAAATACAACAAAACACTCAGTGTAATAAAACATTGACTTGAAAACTTGGTATAAAAACATCAGTAAACTAAGTACAATAAAACAACGCACATTATTCATTAGTGGTCAACTGATTGATCCCAAGAATCACATAAAAGCTTTTTACTGAACAATTACAAGTTGTTAAATCATTTGCCTTAAAGGCGCAGACCCTAGTTTTAATCCATAAAAAATGCACACCAAGTTTAGTTAATTTACCAACCTGTAACTCATTGGGATAAAGTTACACTAGAGTGAAAGAAGAGTCTGTGACAATGAAACGAAATATTCTAGAACTCGAATACTAAAACCGCTACTTCTCCGATGCATGTGCATTTTCAAAAATATGAAAAATGCATTGTTTGGCATTAGAAACAATAGGATGACCAAAAACACTTCGGTTCTACGGAAATGGATAATCTAAAGAATACAATATAAGTAATGTTTTATTTCAGTGATCATAAATGGCTCTAATAGTGAAAAATATGCTGTAGTGTTTAAAAACTAGGGTCTGTCCCTTTAACAATTACATGTGTATGTGTCAGTATTAAATGTGCCAGTAATGAAGCAGCAGAGGTCAAATTTGTTTTTAGATAATCTAACCGGGAGTTCAACACAGGTTGAGATACATCAAAATGTTCGTCTTGGGGTCAGGATTCAGGAAACCAATGTTACATTGTGGCAAATTAGTGTAGACTGAGAAATTGTGGGTAGAAAATATAAACATAATAATAATATAAAATACTGAAATATGGAGTAGAGGGTAAAGGTGAAATATATAAGTAATTTGTTGTAAGAGAAAAACATCCAGCTGTTGAAAATAAAACTTACTTGAACTGATGCCGATAGCTTCCAGAAACTGTAGCCACCACACTAGAACAGAAACCAGAACACTGAACTACATGTACTTTGAGGAATACAAAGTATTAATATGTTTCATACATACATTTATATCTCTTACTTTATTGTGATGATGAAACAATAACAAACACATCATGAAAAGTAGAAAAACATTATTAGAATTCTTCTGAATTTAATACACACATATATATATATATAAGGTTTACAAAAGTTAAAGTTTTGTTTTGTTTAACAACATCACTAGAGCACATTTATTTATTAATCATCAGCTACTGTATCTCACTGTGTAGTCTTAGAGAAAACTGGCTATATTTTTCCATTAGCACTATGGGATCGTTTATATGCACTTTCCCAGACAGGACAGTACATATCGTGGCCTTTGATATATCTGTCTTAGGACACTAGTTGGGATAGGAAAAACCCATTCAGAGAATAGGTGCACCAAGGAAGTTTGATCGTTTGACTGAAGCACCTCATGTGAGTGCTCTAACAACCACCAACACTGCTACACACTATTCTTACACACCTGTGGGTGCTCTAACAACCACCAACACTGCTACACACTATTCTTACACACCTGTGGGTGCTCTAACAACCACCAACACTGCTACACACTATTCTTACACACCTGTGGGTGCTCTAACAACCACCAACACTGCTACACACTATTCTTACACACCTGTGGGTGAGAACATTTTGCTACACACTATTCTTACACACCTGTGGGTGAGAACATTTTGCGTTATTTTTGATTACACATGGGTTGTTTACACACGTACGTGTGTTAACAATTTTAAGACATACGACTGACTGCTCCTAGGTGATGAGCAGGTCACTAGTGCTATCCAATGAAAAACAACATGGTAGAAATAGCTTACACTGTGACATATAGTTAACCTGACAATCATGTGTCTGTGACGCGCAGATTTTTAATCGAGATACCGACTCCAAACCCTGAGTGAGTGCTCCGCAAGGCTCAATAGGTAGGTGTAAACCACTTGCACCGACCAGTGATCCATAACTGGTTCAACAAAGGCCATGGTTTGTGCTATCCTGCCTGTGGGAAGTGCAAATAAAAGATCCCTTGCTGCCTGTCGTAAAAAGAGTAGCCTATGTGGCGACAGCGGGTTTCCTCTAAAAACAGTGTCAGAATGACCATATGTTTGACGTCCAATAGCCGATGATAAGATAAAAAATCAATGTGCTCTAGCGGCGTCGTTAAATAAAACAAACTTTACTGTGACGCGCAAGTTAGCTACACGGGCTGTAAATAACTTTTAGTCGAAAAAGATGTTAAAATTTGCTTGAAACCTTGTTTTTGAGGATATGTAACAAATAGAATAATACATTTGTGTCAGTTAGATATCATTTATTTCATAACTCATTGTTTAAAAATGAATCAAACTCGCTTTCGCTCGTTAGTTACATTTTAAAACAACCCGTTGTGAGATAAATGGTATCTAATAGCCAGTCATATATTATTCTCTATTTAAGCTATTCAAATGTTTGAATAGTTAAGATCTTTCTCTTTCGATCGACCGCTCAAAATTGCGCCAAACTTCCTTAATCCAAAATTGCGCACCTTTTCTCTTTGGCATTATTCTTTGCTCCTTCAAAATCCCCCATTACCCCCCACCACCCACACCTGTTACCGGCCAAGGGCTGCTGGTGCTCCCTCCTCCTACCCACTCCCACCTTTCCTGTCCTGGATGGAGGAGCCAGCCAAGGCCGGCTCTTGTGCCAAGGACAGGCATGTGGTACAACAGCTTGCTCTGAACATGCACATAAAGCCCTATGACCTAACCTGACCTTGAATAGTTAGCTTTGTTTCACCGAAATTTAGATTAATATAAGAAGCATATAAGATCTGGACATTACAACTACAACATAAATTGTGAATCAAGATGGAAGATGTACTGATATTAGAATTACAATATAGAGTATGACACAATACAGGTGAGTGAAAAACAAAATGTAAGCTGACCAGTGATATACAGATGTAAACTGACCAGTGATATACCAATGTAGGCTTACCTTGTATTGGCTGGCTGTTTCTTGAAGCACCCTCTGTCGATGCAGTACACGACCTCCTGGATGTAGTGTGGCATCATGCAGTTCTTCCACAGCCACTTGACGGCGTGGCCCTGGTCGATGTAGATCAGCTCCGGGTTGAAGCCGTCATCGGTCACTTCGGCCTGCAGGTCCATCCGGCGCCGCACGATCACACTCAGTGGCGTGCAACGCTGGCCGTAGCTGAAAACAAGAATTCCACTTGATAAAAAATTACATTATAATGACCAACCAATGACAAAATAAAATAATGTTATGAAGAACTTTATTAATGAAATATGAAATGTAATTACAATAATTCGTATGCCCTTACGGTAGTCTGAACCTCATGCATACCCACAAATGTGAAGGCCAAACCAAGTGTCAATGCATAACATTTTGAAGACAATTTTCTCAGAACATGTTTTATCCGTATGCTCATGGTGTAATGCACAGAGCTAAGACTGCGGAAGCCATGTTGCTTCCCAAAATTATGTCATTAGTTGGTCACAAGATTACACAGAATTAAATGTTTTGCCCACTCTAAACATTTTTGTTGCACTGTGATGAACATCCATAGGTGCTACTATAAACCAAGTTTCGTTGATATAGATCTTATAGTGTGTGAGAAACTGATCTAATCGTGAAACTCAATGCAAAAGTTGATGCTGTTGTCGCCATCATCACTATTGCTGCCACCATCACTGCCGCCAGAAAAGTAATATCTATATCTTGCCTTGTTACATCATAAGGTGAGATGAAAACATTCTGATAAAGAAAAGGAATGTTACTGGAAGACACCCCAGCACATTGGTTAATCAGATGGCATTAGAAGTTAAACACAGTTATATGTGTACTTGTAGTTCATAGTATTTCTTGTTCAAGCCAGTGCACTACGACTGGTATATCAAATGCTGTGGTATGTGCTATCCTGTCTGTGGGATGGTGCATATAAAAGATCCCTTGCTGTTAATCGAAAAGAGTAGCCCATGAAGTGGCGACAGCGGGGTTTCTCTCTCAATATCTGTGTGGTCCTTAACCATATGTCCGACACCATATAACTGTAAAACAAATGTGTTGAGTGCGTTGTTAAATAAAACACTTCCTTCCTTATAGTTCATAGAGGTTACACTTTCTGATACTCCCTTTGGTGATACATTTAACTTTAATTAACCTGTATCAAAGAACAACCTATCTTCAGAGGCCACTGTACTATTATCTAAAATGTTCTGTGGTACAAATTAACCTGTGTTAAGCAACAATTTGTCTTAAAGGAGTACTGTACCATTATCCAAAATTATCTATGCATACAATGTAAATTAACCTATATTAAACAGCCACCTGGTTAAAAGGGTACTGTACACTTATCCAAAATGATTTATGTAGTATAAATTAACCTGTATCAAACAGACACCTGTCTTAAGAGGTCACAGCACCATTATCTAAAGTTATCAATGTAGCAGAAAAATTAACCTGAATGAGGCAGCCACCTTTTTTAAGAGACCACCTTGTGATACTCACACAGCAAACTTGTATTCCCCCTCCAGGTTGAACTGTTGATGAAAGACTCCGTTACATTCGTCTCCGGTTGCTACGTAACCACCAATCACAGGCCTCAGCTTTTCTCCATCAGACACAACCTGTGAACAGTGAGAAACTCAGTTTATCATGCAATCAGTAAACATTTTGCTATGACATGGAGCCTAACTAGTAGATAGCTTAATGCATTTTTTGGTAATTAAGTGACAAATATATAGTTTATTACAACAGAACTAATTTTACTCTATGTTATTGTTTGTTGTGTTTATTTGCCTTTTTGTTTTGAGAAAAATTACTCTAGTTATAATCAGCTAAGGAATGATGACCTTTAACCTACTAAATAAACAAATGATGCAATGTTAGAAGTGAATACTAATAAATTAAGAAACACAAATTGCAAACCTTTATAGATATTATGACATCAAAACATTTTGCTGTATTATTTAATGCATGTCTTTATCTTTATAATGTGCAATAAAATAGAAATACTTAAATATTGAAATATATAGCTGTAATATACTGTGAAAATGTTAGCTACACATATGCGCAAAAATGTCTAACAGTTTCTGACTGCATTATGGGCCTATGGCTTTTATACAGAATAAATTGTCGGTCTTAACAAGGAGGAATAATCCAGTGCTGACTGTAATATTTTAATTTCATTTCATTTCATTTCATTTTCATTTCAACTTAATTTCGTGCTTATATCCAATTAAGGTTTAAGCACGCTGTCTTGGGCACACACCTCAGCTATCTGGGCTGTCTGTCCAGGACTGTGGGTTAGTTGGTAGTTGTTAATGGTTAGTGAGAGAGAAGAGGGTACCTATCTACTGAGTCGTTAAAACTCACTCTGGGTGGGAGCCGGTACTGGGCTGTAAACCCTGTATCTACTAGCCTTATGTCCGATGGCTTAACAACGATGCCATAAACTATCTACCTTGTAATTGCACAGTAACCTTTTCCCATGATTATATAAGCATGAAGGTCAATGTCAAAGGTATAAGTAATGTTCCATAAAGGTTTGAGGGGAAATTCCTCCAAAATTCAACTGGCAGTACATGAAGTAGAATAAATTCACAAAGATAATGATAATAATAATAAAACACATGATTATGTTTTGTGGGACTTCAAACATGCACTGACCTGTATAATCTTTAAACTGTTTATTTCGTCCCATCTGAAAGTGACAACCTGAAAACAGAAATGTAAACATTATGGCAAAGTAATTTTACTGGTAAATAAACAAGCACCAAAATACATTTGTGTCTGTAACAAATCAATAGCCTAAAATAACTGAGGGATGTGGGTGGGTAAGTAACAAAACGAAAAATATAGTATTTTCTCCAGATAAGATCAAAAATCACTTTTAATTAAACAAAGATAACTTTTCATATTTTTCGCTGAACACCTCACTAAGTAAATCCTTGCCAATGTTACTTTATGTGCAGTAGTTTATTTGTGAAATTTGACTTGATGTCTTTGGGTTTAATTTTTGGAAATAAAATGTCATTTAAAAAAAAGGGAATATATGTAAATTAATTAAACTTCAAAAGCATAAAACTAGGCTGAGTTAAAGTAATAGGTCAGAATGTGTTTCTGGTGGATACCCATGTTAAAGAGATTGTCTGGAGTTGGTTACCATTGTTATTACTTATTAACTCGTTTAACCTGTCTATATAGGGTTTTGAACACGCCTATCCCGAGTCCGGCCTCCGATAAGATCATTACCATTGTTATTACTTATTAACTCGTTTAACCTGTCTATATAGGGTTTTGAACACGCCTATCCCGAGTCCGGCCTCCGATAAGATCATTACCATTGTTATTACTTATTAACTCGTTTAACCTGTCTATATAGGGTTTTGAACACGCCTATCCCGAGTCCGGCCTCCGATAAGATCATTACCATTGTTATTACTTATTAACTCGTTTAACCTGTCTATATAGGGTTTTGAACACGCCTATCCTGAGTCTGGCCTCCGATAAGATCAGTACCATTGTAACATATTTATGACTAGCTGATGCTTTCTGATGACTAAAATTACATATTAAAGATATTTTCTTGTTTAAAGCATCAGTGTTTGTACAAACAAGATGTTTGTTGTTGTCCTAATGCTTGCAGTAACCCAAAATGGATTTTACCTTCCAATAATTTCATAAATACAACAAATAAATATGATGAAGTAAAACGAACAATGATTTCTACAAACATGACCATAAACACACTAGATATACAGATACTGTTATTTAACAGGGCTCGAAGTTAACAACGGTACTTAAGGCAATTGCCATCGTTGAGATATAAATTGCCGTAGGTAAATAGCATTACCGATGGCACTTTTGTACTGTCGGTAAAGCTCCTCAACAATGGCAAAATGTATACACCTGGTGTACATTATCTGCCAATATTTAACATTTGCAATATATTTACATATAGCAAAATAGCCTTACAGTCATGTTTATTTGCTGCAAATGTCGCTTTTTAAAAAAATTGCCTTTGGTGGGCTGTTTCACCTATAGCAATTCTTTTAAAAATTGCCGTGGGAAACAACTTCTTAAGTTCAAGCCCTGATTTTAAATGTAATATTAATCTTTAAAAAGACTCCATTTGTTGGAAACACTCAATGGCTGCAATCCTAGGTAGAAGGAAGGAAATGGTTTATTTAACGACGCACTCAACACATTTTATTTACAGTTATATGGCATCAGACATATGGTTAAGAACCACACAGATTGAGAGAGAAAACATGCCAGCAAGGGATCTTTTACATGCATTATCTCACACAGGACAGTACATACCACAGCCTAAACCAACTACACATCAAGCGAGCGCTTTACTACAGGGCTGCGTTCTGCCCCTCCAAAGTAGATAGGTAACAATCTGCATTCCCCCAAGACACCACTGATTAAAAAGAATGTTAACCTTAACCTTGACCTTGAAAACTCACCTGGCCCTCCAAAGTAGATAGGTAACAATCTGCATTCCCCCAAGAAACCACTGATTAAAAAGAATGTTAACCTTAACCTTGACCTTGAAAACTCACCTGGCCCTCCAAAGTAGATAGGTAACAATCTGCATTCCCCCAAGACACCACTGATTAAAAAGAATGTTAACCTTAACCTTGACCTTGAAAACTCACCTGGCCCTCCATGATGGTTATTTCTTGCATTGAAAATCCTCCTCGCGAGACATTCACAATGGCTTCTTCATAACCATCTGAATTAAACACAATTATTTATTTAGTAGACAGTGTTTCTATATTCATTTAAAGTAAACATAAAAAAAATTCTGGGCGATCTGTTTAACAAAGGCTCCGCATTTTATAAACATAAAAACATCAGAACCAATTAACAGTGGTAATACGGCATTTAAAGCCAAAGTATTTTGTAATATTACATTTCATTCCTATTCAGTACTGTTTTTCCATATATAATTCCACATAATATATTCAGTTGATTTATTTAGTTCCAGAAAATAATGATTAATTGTTAGTATACCATTGTGTGTGAGTGGGGGGGGGGGGGGGGTCTAACCATCTACTGATTTAGGGTGCCCAAGGGACCTGTTTCTGAATATTAATGGTTTCTAGGGTAATTATTTTTTAAAACTCAAATAAAAGTTCAACATATTGTAATTGTATATAGTGAAATAAATTTTATATGGTTTATATTGCTTTTTAATGTTTTATAATGCACATTCAGTTCATGTTATTTGCCAGTGATTGATGAGTGTCATGGTAATAATGTTTGTTCAGTGTTAAAGAGTTGATATATAATATATGACACACCAGATAAACAGAGAATATGTGTACCAACTGAGGATTTCAAACTTCATGGGAAACATGTTTTCGGTTCCGTGCCTTATGATCATGGGAACCCATCAGACACCATTTAAAAATAATAATTATATATATATTATATTCGTTGAATAGTCGTAATCAATATAATAATCAATGGAAATGAAATTTCAGTTCCGTGATTTTACCGACATGCTACCGACTGGTACCAGAAACAATCGTTACCATAAAATTAGAGGGCCTGTAGTTGGAAACATTTTTAAATAATGAGGTGTAAGATAAATAGTATCTAACAGACATGTAAGTAGAATTTTATTTCTTAAAAAATCCTTTAAAAAAATAATTGAAAATCAATTTAAACATCTTTTCCATCTAAAACCCATTTACGACCCTTGTGCTTGTAGATAATATATGCAACAGAGTAATTAGATTAACATATATGTCACAGAGCTATCAATTTTTATTGTGTTTTCACTGTAGTGACCGGAGCAGTCTGTCATATGTCTTTAAATCAATAACATAAATATGTGTGTTATTGCTGTGTGTTATGACAAATAACGATGGATGTTCTCACCAACAGGCGTGTAAAAATATATTTCTGTGAACTTATATGCACCCTTCAAATATCATATAATACTTCTACAACAGCAAGTGCAATCATAGATCACTTCTTTTTTATCAATATTCTAATTAGAAAAAAAGGTTCATTCATGTTCATGTAATGTGACATATTGTGGACATTCAGAGCCATACTGAGATGACAGGCAAGTGGTGCAGCTATAGAAAATATATGAAGACTGGGGGTTTTTTGGTTTACAAAAGCCACTCTTTACCATAACATATATTAGATTGGATCTAAAAAAAATGAAAGAAGTAGAAGTGAATTTACGGTCCACCAAACATCTTATTGTGGACTGGTACATCCTGACCTTTTTTGAAGTGATTTTTTAAGAAAGTAAACTTTTGATTACCACCCCAGTTGTATTAGTGCATGTATGGTTCCATAAACTAACTAATTTCTAAAATAAAAATAAAATAAATGATTTGTAAAATAAATTCAACATAGTGAATGTACATGAAGTTATTACATGTATTGTCATATTTCCTATGTTCAAGGGCCATAACTGTGTAAACAAAAGTACCAATGAGATACATGATACGCCCATCAAAAGTAGGTCATGGTGTCCTAGTTATGGTATCCCTAGTTGTACTTGCACACAAGATTTGATGATCCTATATTAATTGATAAGAAAAATATGTTCCAAAAACGAAACGTATATGGATGGACAAACAGATAGACATTCAGACGAATAGACAGACAGATGACACCATTCCATAGCATGACCCGTTAAAGATGGGCATATAAAAATGGGAAAATCCCCATAAAAGTCAAACTTGATCTGTCAGTCTACATGATAAAGCTATTCAGATGGATGGACAGACAGACAGATGGAGACAAAACCTAGAGTTTCCCCTGGTTGAACCAGTAGTAGACTAAAACTATTACCTCACTGACAAATCAGTTAAAATACAGTTTGAATATCAATATAGTACAGGACCATCATACAAGTGGTGTGTTAGAATTAAGTACCGGTAACTCACTGTTTTTACAAATATAATTCATGTAACCAAACATTCAATTACCTATAGTCCATCCCATACTCCTACAAAAATATTTTTTGGTAAATAATTTCAGTTTTGTTTGATGTAAGAACAAAAGTAAACGTATTGTGGAAATATTAAAAAAATCCAATTTTTATGTTCAGTTTAGAAAACAACTGTCTCAGAAATAAATAATTTGTAGTAAATTTATAGCATGAAAAAATATGTTTCCTGTGGGATGGACTATAGTTAAAAATCATGTGAAACAATTTGCAGTTATCAAAATTTAAAAAATATTATCTCCTGCTATTATTATATTTCTAAACTGTTTGAACATTTTCTTTACCACATTATTATGTCTGAACTAGGGATCAAATCTTTTTAAGCTAAAACAAGTTTCTAACTTATGTGTTTCAAACAAACAATGCAAATTGCTAACCAACAGCTCAACATTCTTACCAATAAACCTTGACACGGTGCTCTGATCCATGCTTCTGGATGGTCCTGGTGTCTGTACAAGAGACCTCGACAGATTGCGACTGATGGACGAACCCTTAGGATGCATGGACGTCTGCGATCTCGACTGGACCCCGCTTCCCGTGGGTAACCTATGACCCGATATCGGCGCCATCGACTTCTGGGCATACTGAGGGTCTTCATCCACAACCTCTCCATCCCTTGATGCACCTGAACCCATACTTGTAGAATCACTAGATCCACATTCCGTTTCCTCTTCGTCAGTTTCGGCTTCACGTCTGCTCTTAGTTTTGACGTCTGCTAGTCTCTCTGTACTTGTTTCTCTAAAACCCAAGACCTTCTTTGATATCTGCTCTGGATTTTTCTGTGTAGTCTTTCTTTCTCCTTCAGTTACTATTTCTCCTTCTTCAACAAAAAAGTTAAGATTTCCAAAAGTGTCATTAGCTGTACCTTCAGCCGTTGTTCCTTTTACTTTTCCAGAAGTTCCGTCAACACTACTGGTAGAAAATGTACTCTGACTTGATGATGTCTCTGTTTCCTCCTCTAAAACTGGGTGTAAGTAAGTGTTATCCGTAACTAACCCAGTCTCCTCCTGGAAATTAACTGAACCAGATTTCTTCTGTGGAGAAACATCTACCGGATATTCAACAGTAAACTCATTTCTGCTGGACACCGGATGAACGTTGTTTTGTGCAGTATCACCAGTCTTCTCTGGTGCAGTGTCACCAGAATCGTCTTGTGTTCTTTGAGTACTTATTTTGCTGGATTCAGACCACGGCACAGCTTGTTTGGGTGATTCTTTTTTAAGTATTTCTCTGTAAGCTTTGTTCACATTTTCAATGTCATCCAACTCATCAAGAATATTGTCTGTATCTGGTTTTGACTTAGTTTTCTCGTGGTTTTCATTCAGTGCAAACTTCCATCCATTAGACCTTATAGGTGGACCTGTCAAAAACAAAATGTATAAAGTTAAAAGTGCATAACAGTATCTAAGAGAAACATATTGGCAACATGACCTTGACTTTTGTAACAAAACTTAACATTTACATTATGGCCTTGACATTTCTAACATGACTTTCACATTTGGGTCACAACATGATATTTGCAACATGATATTTGCAACATGGATTTGATATTTGGTGTTATCAAGCAAGTAACTAATAATGCTACATTATGTTCTTTTACCCATTATGTTTTGTAATTTGGACCTGAATGTAAATGTTTATGTTATTTCTTTCATTAACAACATGGCCCAATGGTAAAGCATTCACTTGATGCATGGTCAGTGTAGGATCAATTCCCATCAGTGGGCCCATTAGGCTATTTCTCATTCCAGTCAGTGCACAATGACTGGTATATCAAAGGTTGTGGTATGTGCTACCCTGTCTGTGGGATGGTGCATATAAAAAGATCCCTTGCTACTAATGAAAAAATATAGCAGTTTTCCATTCTAAAACTATATGTTAAAATTACCACATGTCTGACATCCAATAGGTGATGATTAATAAATTAATGTGCTCTAGTGATGCTATTAAACAAAACATACTTTTAACTTTTTTATTAACAAAAAAACTAGGCAAACCAAAAGTAATACATACAGAAATAAAACCTACAACTAGGCAAACCAAAAGTAATACATACAGAAATAAAACCTACAACTAGGCAAACCAAAAGTAATACATACAGAAATAAAACCTACAACTAGGCAAACCAAAAGTAATACATACAGAAATAAACCTACAACTAGGCAAACCAAAAGTAATACATACAGAAATAAAACCTACAACTAGGCAAACCAAAAGTAATACATACAGAAATAAAACCTACAACTAGGCAAACCAAAAGTAATACATACAGAAATAAAACCTACAACTAGGCAAACCAAAAGTAATACATACAGAAATAAAACCTACAACTAGGCAAACCAAAAGTAATACATACAGAAATAAAACCTACAACTAGGCAAACCAAAAGTAATACATACAGAAATAAAACCTACAACTAGGCAAACCAAAAGTAATACATACAGAAGATAAAACCTACAACTAGGCAAACCAAAAGTAATACATACAGAAATAAAACCTACAACTAGGCAAACCAAAAGTAATACATACAGAAATAAAACCTACAACTAGGCAAACCAAAAGTAATACATACAGAAATAAAACCTACAACTAGGCAAACCAAAAGTAATACATACAGAAATAAAACCTACAACTAGGCAAACCAAAAGTAATACATACAGAAATAAAACCTACAACTAGGCAAACCAAAAGTAATACATACAGAAATAAAACCTACAACTAGGCAAACCAAAAGTAATACATACAGAAATAAAACCTACAACTAGGCAAACCAAAAGTAATACATACAGAAATAAAACCTACAACTAGGCAAACCAAAAGTAATACATACAGAAATTAAACCTACAACTAGGCAAACCAAAAGTAATACATACAGAAATTAAACCTACAACTAGGCAAACCAAAAGTAATACATACAGAAATTCTTCTGAACATGCAGGTGTTGATATATTTATAAATTCTATGCATGGTTTAGATGAAGAAAGAAGAACCTCACTGGTGTCACAGAGGTTATTCTTTCCAATAGTAAATAGCAAGAGCCATTTAATGTCAATACAGTTATGGTTGGAAATCATCAGCGAGTTAAATTGAAATCTTTGACTGTATCCTTTATCATCATTATAGTAAAGATCTGCAAACGTAAATCAAAATTTCAGGAATACTGATTCAGCTATTCTACAATGCAAACCTGCTTAGTAAGTGTACTCTAAACTGGAGGTTTAGTAAGAGTTTACTGAAGATTTCGGTCATTTATTGGAATGCCTGTAGAAGAAGGAAGGAAGGAAATGTTTTATTTAATGATGCACTCAACACATTTTATTTACGGTTATATGGCATCGGAAATATGGTTATGGACCACACAGATATTGAAGGAGGAAACCCGCTGTCGCCACTTTATGGGCTACTCTTTTCGATTGGCAACAAGGGATCTTTTATATGCACCATCCCATAGACAGGATAGCACATACTGCAGCCTTTGATGTACCAGTCGTGGTGCACTGGCTGGAATGCTTTACCACTGGGCTATGTCTTGCCCCCGACTGTGGAAGAATACATTGGGATGATATCACCAGATTGTATGAGACTCCTGCTTGGTAGGTCTGCAAAAACATAAACTACAGATTTGCTTCCTTATCTTATATCACTGTCTGTTAATACAAAATGCAAACACTTCTTCAGTTTTAATAAACCATGAAGCATCTCAGTCTTTGAGCTTTAATTTGTCCTCTTTGTTTTTTGCATAACCATGGAACATTTTGTTTTCAAAATCTTGATTAGCGATATTTCTAGTCCATTAAAAATTGATTAGCAACTACGGTTTAATTTTCTAAAATTGTGTAGCGATCTCTAAAACTTGCGTAGTGAAATGTGACGTGATACTGAACAAATGTTCCCTGATAACCTAATGACTGCAGCTTAAGGACATAATCAAAGAATGACATGTCATGTAAAGAAACTTAATATGGTTAATCTAGATGGTTAAATAATTTTTAAATTTTTAAATTTAATAAAATATACTCTTTGCAGTTTCATGTAAATATGGGGGCGGATATAGCACATGGTAGCCTGAAGTGTAACAGATTACAGGATCAATCAATCTCAGTTTCACCCATTTGGATTTATCCCAATCCAACCATTCTCACATGTGATATTTCCTACACACCTATGTCAGACATCATCTGTTGTAGATCATTTTGTTTCCACATTCATTGGAGATTACATTTAAGACTTGTCACTGGTAGCTCCATGGTGATGACCCAGTTCCCACATCCATACCCATCCAATTAAAGAAATAAATCACTGATATTGATTGCTCTGTGATGCATAAATTAGTGTTGAGAATCGGATGTAATTTCATCATCAATCCTTGGTTATAATCAGTGTGCATCAACCGATCAACTTTTAATTACACAATCGGTTAGAATTATATGAACATAAGAAATATTTGAATACAAAGGACCTATTGCCATGTTCACCATACAAATGGTAAATATTTGATTAAAATCAATCATTGGTACACCACTAGTGAGTTAACTTGAAACTGACTGCTCTGTAATGCACAAGTTAACTACATGTATAGTGCGGGTGTCGTCAGTAAGAGTTAGATGGTAACAACATTTAAATTTATATTAACCTGGATTTTGAGTATATGTAAGAAAAAGAATACTACATTCTTGTCCATTAGATCCCAATAACCTTACAACCCATCTAAAAACACATGTTATTTCAGTATCGAGCCAAATGTTGAAATAATGTGCTGAGGTGTTGTAAAACAAACATTATGTGATACATGTATTAGTTCATTTTGTATTACCTCTAACAGGTATGCGGGTACGTGTTACTGGAATACTATTAAACTTCAGTATTTTAATCCCATTGTATAGATCCCAAGTATAATGGTTGTTATTATGCGGTTAAGTTGACATGATATATGTGTGCAAGCTACTAGTGTTCCTTTCAAATGCAGGTAATATCATAAATCAATAAAGAGCAACTCCCAAATACAAATACAGTTGAATCCCGTTGGCTTGAACCCCGTCGGTGCTCGAGAAAGTGTTCAACCCATTGGGTAGTTCGACAGAACCATTCAGTCAACATTGGATATTTTCGTAACATCAGTTAGAAAGTTGAATTAGATACATATTATTTTGGTAATTGCAAACTTTAAAATTTTATCAAGGTGTTATATAGCAAAATATCAGACTGAAAACATTTATTAGAAATTACTCCGATTGTGTGATGCAGAAGCCCTTGTCGGTATTAATTAAATGTGTGGTTGCTGAAGTGAACACAGCTGATTAACTCGCCCATTGTTTCCTTTAAAACTGGTCTTGTAGATGTATTCAAAGTAACGCTTCATGCTGAGGCCATTTTGTGCACTAAATGTTTGATTGGTATCACGGTTTATCTAACCCATAAACGTAACACTAGCTTCACTTGAAAGATCATTACTGATAGCCGATTAACAAACAACATGACAAGTATGGTAAAGAAAGGATTGCATGGCTCTTGTTGCCATTCTCCAATTCATCTATAGCTTGTTCTGCCTAAATAATTAATCTGAAATTTGTACTATCCAACTGCGCAAGTGCAGCAATTGTTGGTCCTTTTCGGTGGTTTTCCATTTGATATTCGATGGATCACCAGTTCGAGTGAAATATAGCTATTAACACAGACGGGACTGATAATTTAGTTCGAGCGAAGGCTTATAATCAACCCTGGGCGTGTTTGTCCCATCATCAGTTAATATAAGGGTTTACCGAACAAAAATCTCAGGACTTTGTTTTTGGTTCAAGCGTTGTTCGACCCTTCCGAGGTCAAGTCAACGAGATTCTACTGTATACTGATCATTTATTCTTCTGCAAAAACCCCCAACCCTACTTCAAATATGTTGGAGCATAAAACAACAACTCTATTTATCAAATTTAGAATGATAAAACTATTATTATATATATTCAAATTATATATTTGCACAAGACAGATTCCAAAGGATGTTTTTGTCAAAATCTCCCATGAATCATTGTGTTTTGTCTACAGGAAGACTGCCATGCCCCAAGATGATTATTTGTATAACTGTTACATCCTAGGATAATACATCCTATTTTGTAGGATTTCTGACAGAGGGTACAAAGGGTAAAATCCTGGAACTTAATCAATCAATACTTTTTTAATGATTTTTAGATAAATGATAGTAAGAGATAGTATGGCACATGAAATGCCGCGTCCAGTTTCAAAAGATTTCAAACCCACAACCACCTAGTAGGGGTACTTATGATCTCTTTTGTTTTTATTACTTACCCTCAAATTATTTTCTGGCAGACAGCGTGATTTGTAGGACTGCCACTCCTCAGAATAGTTTGACAAATCTAAATCAGTACAACTAGACTGTTTTAAACTACTTGTTGGAATGTAAAATAAAATCAATCTTAATAGATGTTAATAATTTTGGGGTTAAATTATATTATCTTTATCTTGGACATTAATGTTGGTATATCACAATGTAGAGTCCAGGGGACATTTGGTTTTTAAAATCTTTATCTTGGACACTAATGATGGATTATCACATTGTAGATTCCAGGGGACATTTGGTTTTCAAAATCTTGATTATCGATATTTCTAGTCAATTGTAATTGTGTAGCAATCTCTGAAACTTGCTTAGCAAATCGCGATGCGATAAAGAACAAAATGTTCCCTGTTAGATCAACAAATACTGTAAAATCAACTTGCTTTGCCCAGAGTTAATATTTATATATTAAATATTTCAAATAAAGAGCCACAAGTGAAAATGCAGACATATTTGATATGTAATTGATCTAAAGCTCAGCGTAACAATACCCAGATCAAATAAAGTGGCACACTCCATCCAAAATTCAATCATCAAAATTGATTTTCGCCATTAATGGATTGTAGTTTATTACCTAATATTTTTTATGTATTTAGTTCTACAGGTTATGAAGTAGCAGTCTAAATCCCTGCTTCCTGGAAACCATGTTGTTATCAGCAGTATGAAATAATGAGAGAAAGCACTCTGAGGTGAACGAACATAAGAACAAATATATTCATGTGATAGGGTATTGATTACAAACATACTATAATGTGATAGGGTATTGATTACAAACATACTATAATGTGATAGGGTACTGATTACAAACATACTATAATGTGATAGGGTATTGATTATACACATGCGATATATAATTGTAGGAACTGAAAATAATTTTGCATGAGCTGATAAAACCAAACCTGTCAAGACACCTTATATACTAGCCACCTCAGTTAACCAACCACTTCATTTTACCAGCTTCCTCAGTTAACCAGCCTCATAAATTAACCAGCCACTTCAGTTATTTAGTCACCTCAATTAACCAACCACTTCATGTTAAAAAGACACCTCAGTTAATTAGCAGGGCTCAAAATAGGAAGCAAACTATGGCCTGCTATTACTTTTTAAAAATAACAGACAAAAAGAAATATGTTCAGCTAAGAAACATTATATAGCCTGATTGAACTAGGACAGTACGGAATGAAGGAAAGGTTTGGAATAATGTGGGTGAAAAATTTGGACTTCTGAGATATAATTTAGGGCATTGTGAAATTAAAATATAACAATTATAAACTAAATAGCAAATGAGATATTCGTACATATATCTGTTTATTAAAAAATGGCTCACGATTCTTGGACGGGCATTAGCAGGTGGATATTGCTTTTTGCTTTTTGCAGGCTGCTATTCCTAGCTCTGATTAACCATCACAGCTGACCAGCTATTTCAGTTAATTAACTATCTTAGTTAATCAGTGACCTATGTTAATGAACCACTACATTAAAGAGACAGATCCTAGTTTTTAAACACCAAGGCATATTTTCCACTATTAGAGCCGTTTATGATCACTGAAATCAAACATTACTTAAATTTTATTGTTTATATTATCCATTTTTGTACAACCAAAGTGTTTCTGGTCATCCTCGTGTTACAACAAAATGCTTCTTTCATATTTATAAAAACACACGTGTGTCTGAGAAGTAATGATTATGGAGTAGTTGCGTTTTAGTCCATGTTAAAGAGTATTTGGCCATTTTAGTCTCACAGACTCTTATTTCACTTTGTTTTAACGTTATCCAAATATGTCTCAGGTTTGTAAATTAATCACACTTAGTGTCCATTTTTACGGGTTGAAATTAGGGTATGTCACTTTAACAAGCCATGATGTGCAGTCAGTGTGGGATCGATCCCCATCGGTGGGCCCATTGGACTATTTCTCATTCCAGTCAGTGCACCATCACTGGTATATCAAAGGCTGTGGTATGTACTACCCTCTGTGGGATGGTGCATATAAAAGATCCCTTGCTGCTAATCGAAAAGAGTAGCCCATGAAGTGGCGACAGTGGGTTTCCTCTCTCAATATCTGTGTGTCCTTAACCGTATGTCTGATGCCATATAACCATAAATAGAATGTGTTGAGTGCGTCGTTAAATAACACATTTCTTTAACAAGCCAGCTCAGTTATCCAGGCATTCATGTTTTCAGCAACCTCATAAATGTATAAATTAACCAAACCAGTAAATCAGCTATTTCAGTCAGTCAACAACCTACAGAGTATTTAGTAGCAACTGACTCACCAAAGGTTAAAGCTTGTTTTGTTTAATGACACCACTAGAGCACATTGATTTATTAATCATGAGCTATTGGATGCCAAACATTTGGTAATTTTGACATATGGTCAAAGAGGCATCCTGTTACATTTTCACATTAGTAGCAACGGGATCTTTTATATGCACAATCACAGACATAATACTAGTAGCACATACCATGGCCTATGATATACCAGTCATGGTGCAGTGGCTGGAATGAGAAATAGCCCAATGGGCCCACCAATGGGGTTGATTCTAAACTGACTGAGCATCAGGAGAGTGCTTTACCTCTGGGGTATGTCCCACACCTCACCAAAAAAGTCAACCTTTATGTACATGCCTGATGTATTTTTGTGCTGGGATGTCATTAAACATTCATTCATTCATACCGTAGACCTTAAAATGGCACAAATTCACATGATTCCGACAAATTTAAGGTGGATCGTTCAGACTACCCCCTATGTCCTCACACTATGAGCATGACTGTCTTTACTATAATATTTATGTGGCCTGTCAGAATTTACTTTATAACCACTGACTAATACTCTTGTTCTATGGTTAATCGAGTTAATTTCTATAGCTTACCTAATGACTCATACAGACCTACCATTACACACACCATGCACCCTTGCTTTAAGGCTACCTGACCCCCTGCTAACTTCCCATTACACCTCATTGTCAGCGGTGTTTGTGATATCAATACTTAACGGTGCAGTCTTGAAATCTGAGAACCAGTTGAATGGCAATGTAGATCTTCTTAGTGTTTTCATTAGTAACGTGGCTGCATGGGTTCGGTTTGTTTTCACAGTACTAATTCCATCCATTCACATTCAGAACATGACTGAAGATTTGAGATTTAGTTAACTAATCGATATATGCAGGTAAACCTTAAATTCTCAAATATCAATGTGGTGTGTATATCAAAGAAATAATGAAATGGCTTTAGGCAGGTTATATTTGTGTTAAAGAAAGTAATAGAAAGAAAGAAAGTAATAGAAAGAAAGAAAGAAAGAAAGAGAAAGAAAGAAAGAAAGAAAGAAAGAAAGAAAGAAAGAAAGAGAAAGAAAGAAAGAAAGAAAGAAAGAGAAAGAAAGAAAGAAAGAAAGAAAGAAAAGGTTAATTTAATGACGTACTGAATATATTTTAGCTACGGTTATGTGGCATTAGACCTACATATATGGTTATGGACCAAAGAGATAATTAGCAAAGAAAGTTCAAGTTTGTTTTGTTTAACGACACCACTAGAGCACATTGATTTATTAATCAAAGGCTATAGGCATTTGGTAATTTTGACATGTAGTCTTAGAGAGGAAACCCACTACATTTTTCCATTAGTAGCATGGGATCATTTATATACACCATCCCACAGACAGGATAGCACATATCACAGCCTTTGATATACCAGTCGTGGCGCACTGGCTGAAACGAGAAATAGCCCAATGGGCCTATCGACTAAGATTGATTCTACACCAACCGCACATCAGACAACCATTTTACCATTGGGCTACGTCAATTAGAGAGCAAACCTACTGCCGTCACTCCATAGGCTAATCTTTTTGATTAGCAGCAAGGAATTTCATATGCAACTTCCCACAGACAGGATAGTATATACCATGGCCATTGTTACACCAGTTGTGGAACATGTACTGACTGGAACAAGAAATAGCCCAATGAACCCACTGGTATCAAGCAAGGAAGAAAATAATAAATTTACATATATACTGGGGTTTTTTTTTTTTTAAAGACTCCACATTAATTAATTAATCATCCGCTATTAGATGTCAAACATTTGGTGATTCTGATACATAATCATCAGAGAAAACCTGCTATATTTTGTCTAATGCAGCAAGGGATCTTTCCCACAGACATGAAAGCACATACCACGACCTTTGACCAGTTGTGGTGCACTGGTTGGAATGAGAGAAAAAAAACAATCAGTTGAATGGATCCACTGATGTGGTTTGATCCTGCAACGCAAGCACCTCAAGCGAGCATTCAACCCACTGAGCTAAATCCCACCCCTACATGTATACAGGAGTGTACAGGTTATATTTTCCTTGCCTCAGTATTGAAAGATGTCCAAGTACCATCTTTACCTTATGGAGCAAAAACACCCCTTGATCTCTGTTTTGTACAGATCTACAACTCTGAATGATAACTGTATTTCTGATTTAAAACAGATTTATACTGGCTTGTATCACTGCTACATTCTTATAATGAACATACAGACATGTAACATAAAGATCAAGTGTTTCTAAGCCCCAAGCCCCCCCCCCCCCCCCCCCCCCCCCCCGTAACCACAGAATGTGTCAATTGTCAGGGGATTGTCTTATGCCTGTCTTTGTGTTTGAAAGGTCACAGTAGTAGTCTGAAGAATGGGAGATAACAATCAGTTCTGTGTCTGTGTTATTATGTGTTCCTCACTATACACGACTTAACACAGGATTAAAGATCAGATTACACTTTATATATATATATACAATGAGATTGAAAAAAAAAAATATATAAACCAGCAGCTTTTTGAACACTACAGTAAAACCCATAAAAACTGGACAATCTTTAAACTCGAATTCTTTCAAAATCCGCTAAACCCTAAAAGGACACTTTTAAGCTAACGAATGGAGAGATCTTAATATTAGTATTGCCTGTTGGTCTATCCTAAGGCCTAAAAAGAATTTAGTGTTTCTGGGAAACTAAATCTATATTTAGAAAAAAAGGGCCACCCTAAAAACAAAATTCATCTATATCCCACACACCCTGTTGTTTTTTAATTAACATGCATGTGAAGAGTATATATGTAATATTTTATGTGGACAAATAGGGATGAATGTAGTGGGGAAAAACTCCCAACCAAAAACAACAACTAAAAGCCCAACCAAAAACAACAACTAAAAGCCCAACCAAAAACAACAACTAAAAGCCCAACAAAATCAATATAAGACAGAGCTGACCTACAAAACATACAAACATAATACACAGAAACAGCCATTTTATCTTTACGCCTAACATACTATAAAACATTATAATTATTAAATATTGTGGGGTTTTTTGTGGGGGGTTTTAAAGACACATTTTCATATTTTCATGGAGGGGCAAGCAGCTGTTATTAAATTGATGAATTATATGAATTTTGTAAAAATATCTCTTCTAAAATTTAACCTAAAAGAGTTAGCAAACAACAATTAACTAAAAAACCAAACACTGATAGCAAGTTACAAAATGTTGGAGTGTTACGTTTGTTTAGGAGACCACCAGGTTATCAGATCTGTTCTTTCGATTGACACTTTATCATGATTAATGTGTGACCATGTTGAAATGAAGAAAAGCAGATACATGTAGGATTAAATGCTACCCGGCTAATCTCTCTCAGGATTCTCATGTGTGTACATTCTCTGGTTAATCTTATCATGAACACATATATTAGTTTAACCACACCTCAGCACATTTTATATACCACAGCTATTTAGTGTGTAACATAGGACTATTTTGACTCTTTGTCTAAAGTGAGAAGAAACTCAATATACAAAGTTTCTTTTGTTTAACAACACCACTAGAGCACATTGATTTATTAATAATTGGATGTCAAACATTTGGTAATTTTGACATATGGTCTTAGAGAGGAAACCTGCTACAAATTTCCATTAGCAGCAAGGGATCTTTTATATGCACCATCCCACAGACAGAATAGCACATACCATGACCTTTGATATACCAGTCGTGGTGCACCGAATGATACGAGAAATAGCCCAATGTGTCCATCAATGGGGATCGATCCCAAACTGACCACGCATCAAGGAAATGTTTTATTTAACGACACACTCAACACATTTTATTTACGATTATATGGCGTCGGACATATGGTTAAGGACCACACAGATATTGAGAGAGGAAACCTGCTGTTGACCACTTCGTGGGCTACTCTTTTCAATTTGCAGCAAGGGATCTTTTATATGCACCATACCAGGATAGCACATACCATAGCCTTTGTTACACCAATTGTGGTGCACTGACTGGAGCGAGAAATAGCCCAATGTGTCCACCAATGGGGATCGATCCCAAACTGACCACGCATAAAAGAAAGAAATGTTTTATTTAACGACGCACTCAACACATTTTATTTACGGTTATATGGCGTCAGACATATGGTTAAGGACCACACAGATTTTGAGAGGAAACCCGCTGTCGCCACTACATGGGCTACTCTTCCTATTAGCAGCAAGGGATCTTTTATTTGCGCTTCCCACAGGCAGGATAGCACAAACCATGGCCTTTGTTGAACCAGTTATGGATCACTGGTCAGTGCAAGTGGTTTACACCTATCCATTGAGCCTTGCAGAGCACTCACTCAGGGTTTGGAGTCGGTATCTGGATTAAAAATCCCATGCCTCGACTGGGATCCGAACCCAGTACCTACCAGCCTGTAGACCAATGGCCTACCACGACGCCACCGAGGCCGGTGACCACGCATAAAGTGAGAGTTTTACCACTGGGCTACGTCCCGCCCCAAAATCAACATACTATAAAGCAGGGCGGGATGTTGCACAGAGGACCCATTGAACGTTCTTGTTCCAGCATGTGCTCCATGACTGGTGAAACAAAGACTGGTATGTACTATCCTGTATGTGGGATGGAGCATATAAAAGATCCCTTGATGCTAATCGAATAGTAACCCATGGAGTGGTAGAAGTAGGTTTCCTCTCTAATTATCTTTGTCATCTTTAACCATATGTCCAACACCATATAATTGTAATTAAATGTGTCGAGTATGTCATTAAATAAAACATGTTTCTTTCTTTTCCCATAAACAGGGCAGTACATGCCATGTTAGTTGATATTCCAGTCATGAGGTTTTGCTTTAATAGTAAAAAATAAATAATTATGGCTCTACAGTACTAGATGTCTAACATTTTCAGTCTTAGAGAAAACTTGGTTCATTTTTTCATTAGCAGTAAATGATATTTTATATGCACTTTCCCACAAACATAATAACATATATAATATCATGACTTTTGATATACCATTTATAGTGCACTGATTAGAATGGTGAAAACCCAATCACAGAATGGGTTAATTGATGGGGTTCAATCCTATGACCCAAACACAAGACACAAGTGATCAGTCTACTGACTGAGCTTGATCTAGTCTGCTGACTGAGCTTAATCTCACACCTGACAGGTCCACAAAGAACAAACCATCCTATGACCCAAACACAAGACACAAGTGAGCGGTCTACTGACTGAGCTTGATCTCACACCTGACAGGTCCACAAAGAACAAACCATCTTATGACCCAAACACAAGACACAAGTGAGCGGTCTACTGACTGAGCTTGATCTCACACCTGACAGGTCCACAAAGAACAAACCATCCTATGACCCAAACACAAGACACAAGTGAGCGGTCTACTGACTGAGCTTGATCTCACACCTGACAGGTCCACAAAGAACAAACCATCCTATGACCCAAACACAAGACACAAGTGAGCGGTCTACTGACTGAGCTTAATCTCACACCTGACAGGTCCACAAAGAACAAACCATCCTATGACCCAAACACAAGACACAAGTGAGCGGTCTGCTGACTGAGCTTGATCTCACACCTGACAGGTCCACAAAGAACAAACCATCTTATGACCCAAACACAAGACACAAGTGAGCAGTCTACTGACTGAGCTTGATCTCACACCTGACAGGTCCACAAGAACAATCCATCTTATGACCCAAACACAAGACACAAGTGAGCGGTCTACTGACTGAGCTTGATCTCACACCTGACAGGTCCACAAAGAACAATCCATCTTATGACCCACCACACCTCAGCTTTGAACTCAGCCACTGAACTAAAGTCCACCCATCTCAAGAATTAAGAATTAAGGTAGATAAAGTTAGATCGTTAAACGAATAAACTACATGAATTCTGTACAAATATCAGTACTTAAAGGTGCTATGTCAAAGTTGCAAATATTGCAGTTCCCGCCAAAAATATTTATTAATGTTTGCTTTGAAACATTAAGTTTATACTTCAGCAATATGCCAATAAAAATTACAATCAAATAATTCCATTTATTAGTAGAAACTAAATTATTGGGGGGGGGGGGGATCTTGAGAGTGTGTCACACTGTGCAGTCAACTGACAAAAGAAACAAAGATGGTGGCCATGCTATATTTAGCCACAAATTATTCAGGAAACTACTACTGTTGTCCAGTGCAAGACTTTTTAATATTATTCTACAGTTAATTATGGAAAGATAATGAGATCGATTAATTTGTAGTTATTTATTACAAATAAATGTGAAAATAACGAAATATTGTAGTTTCAACTTGACATAGGACCTTTAACTGAAAAATAAATTGTTGAAATCTGTATGGTAAACATGAGCCTATCAGACTTGGTAACTAGCAATTAATAAATGAACACTGATACTGATAAGCAAGTTGAAAATGTTCAAGGGTTATGCATGTTTTGGAAACCCAACAGGTTATCAGACCCATTCTTTCAATTGGCACTTTATCATGATTAACGAGTGACACCTGTGCCAGAATTGATTACAAGGCGCTGGAAGTATTTTTGCTTTTATGTACCATAACTACCACCCCCAAAATACAGAAAAAAGAACTTACTGTGAAAGAAATCTAAACATATTGCTAATCATATATGTGGAATTTTATGTAAGCAAACGACATACATTTGTCACAACCATACATGTACAAATGTATATGCAGTATGCCAAATGTATTGCTTATTAAAATCTGTTTAGCTACTTGTATTCTGCAAAGTTTATATAAAGTTTCTTTTGTTCAATGAAGAAGAAGGAAATGTTTTATTTAACGATGCACTCAACACATTTTATTTATGGTTATATGGCGTCGGACATATGGTTAAGGACCACACAGATATTGAGAGAGGAAACCCGCTGTTGTCACTTCATGGGCTACTCTTTACGATTAACAGCAAGGGATATTTTATATGCACCATCACACAGACAGGATAACACAAACCACGACTGTTGATATACCAGATAAATAGCCCAATGGGCCCACCGACAGGGATCGATCCCTGACTGACCACGCATCAAGCGAATACTTTACCACTGGGCTACGTCCCGCCCTGTTTAGTTCAATGACACCATTTAATTAGAGCACACTGATTTATGAATCGTCAGCTACATGTATACATAACTGGACGTCACACATTTAATTAGAGCACACTGATTTATGAATCGTCAGCTACATGTATACATAACTGGACATCACACATTTAATTAGAGCACACTGATTTATGAATCGTCAGCTACATGTATACATAACTGGACGTCACACATTTAATTAGAGCACACTGATTTATGAATCGTCAGCTACATGTATACATAACTGGACGTCACACATTTAATTAGAGCACACTGATTTATGAATCGTCAGCTACATGTATACATAACTGGACGTCACACATTTAATTAGAGCACACTGATTTATGAATCATCGGCTACATGTATACAGAACTGGACGTCACACATTTAATTAGAGCACACTGATTTATGAATCGTCGGCTACATGTATACATAACTGGACGTCACACATTTAATTAGAGCACACTGATTTATGAATCGTCGGCTACATGTATACATAACTGGACGTCACACATTTAATTAGAGCACACTGATTTATGAATCGTCGGCTACATGTATACAGAACTGGACGTCACACATTTAATTAGAGCACACTCATTTATGAATCATCGGCTACATGTATACAGAACTGGACGTCACACATTTAATTAGAGCACACTGATTTATGAATCGTCAGCTACATGTATACATAAGTGGACGTCACACATTTAATTAAAGCACACTGATTTATGAATCGTCAGCTACATGTATACAGAACTGGACGTCACACATTTAATTAGAGCACACTGATTTATGAATCATCGGCTACATGTATACAGAACTGGACGTCACACATTTAATTAGAGCACACTGATTTATGAATCGTCGGCTACATGTATACATAACTGGACGTCACACATTTAATTAGAGCACACTGATTTATGAATCGTCGGCTACATGTATACATAACTGGACGTCACACATTTAATTAGAGCACACTGATTTATGAATCGTCGGCTACATGTATACAGAACTGGACGTCACACATTTAATTAGAGCACACTCATTTATGAATCATCGGCTACATGTATACAGAACTGGACGTCACACATTTAATTAGAGCACACTGATTTATGAATCGTCAGCTACATGTATACATAAGTGGACGTCACACATTTAATTAAAGCACACTGATTTATGAATCGTCAGCTACATGTATACAGAACTGGACGTCACACATTTAATTAGAGCACACTCATTTATGAATCATCGGCTACATGTATACAGAACTGGACGTCACACATTTAATTAGAGCACACTGATTTATGAATCGTCGGCTACATGTATACATAACTGGACGTCACACATTTAATTAGAGCACACTGATTTATGAATCATCAGCTACATGTATACAGAACTGGACGTCACACATTTAATTAGAGCACACTACACATTTAATTAGAGCACACTGATTTATGAATCATCGGCTACATGTATACATAAGTGGACGTCACACATTTAATTAGAGCACACTGATTTATGAATCGTCAGCTACATGTATACAGAACTGGACGTCACACATTTAATTAGAGCACACTGATTTATGAATCATCGGCTACATGTATACATAAGTGGACGTCACACATTTAATTAGAGCACACTGATTTATGAATCGTCAGCTACATGTATACAGAACTGGACGTCACACATTTAATTAGAGCACACTGATTTATGAATCATCAGCTACATGTATACAGAACTGGACGTCACACATTTAATTAGAGCACACTGATTTATGAATCATCAGCTACATGTATACAGAACTGGACGTCACACATTTAATTAGAGCACACTGATTTATGAATCATCAGCTACATGTATACAGAACTGGACGTCACACATTTAATTAGAGCACACTCATTTATGAATCGTCAGCTACATGTATACAGAACTGGACGTCACACATTTAATTAGAGCACACTGATTTATGAATCATCAGCTACATGTATACATAACTGGACGTCACACATTTAATTAGAGCACACTGATTTATGAATCGTCAGCTACATGTATACAGAACTGGACGTCACACATTTAATTAGAGCACACTACACATTTAATTAGAGCACACTGATTTATGAATCATCAGCTACATGTATACATAACTGGACGTCACACATTTAATAATTCTCACATACAGTCTTTAGTGTATGTTACACCAATGCAGATTATTTTTCACTGAGAAAATATGAAAAATATTTTGCCGTTATGAGTGACCACACATAATTATTCAGTTTAATTCCGTTTTATTAATACACAAAATAAATTACCATTAAACTAATAATAATATAACACATTAATATAACATTGATATTTTAATACATGACATTTAAACTACAAAATCATAAAGACATACCCGGTATGATTATTTTAATACAGTATAAATTACAATTAAAACCTAATTACTGTTCAACCACCATCACATATTAAGTCTGTTAAATTACACATGTACCTAATTAGCAGTGAATGTTTTCCAGTAATTTCCATTGTGGGTACAGCGTTGTCAAGTTCAGCTCCACATATATAGTATACACATACAGCTTTGTGCCACATACCTGAATTGTATAGGTCTTAACAATGGCACTTAAAATCTAACATTATTCTCAATGCCATTGGACAATTACAGCTGCTTGATTTCATTGACCTTGCTATAGCAGAGTCGCCCCAACACAAACAAAACTTTCTTTTGACAACACCCTTGATAGTTTACTTTATGGTCAGCCATTGATAATTTCCCCCAGAATATACAACTACCGAACTGCAACATTGCCAGACACTGACTCTGTGTGTGTACACGTGTTGCTATGGGGAAATCCCACAGTCAGACATTTTCCCCGTCATAAAACAGAGAAATTAATTACAGCTGATTTTCAGCCACCTTCCGTCTTCATCCGACTGGTAAATAATCGAGTGTAAAGGAATCAAATCATCGACATATCATCGGGGTAATACGGGGTTACGCAGTTGTCAATAATAACAGAAATTTTTTCTCCGGGTACTAACGTGGGCTTGACTGAACAGGGGTGTTTTATTATCTGTGGTGTATATATGATACGCATTGAATCTGTGATTGTTCATATCACCATAACACCTACACATTGTTATGTGTGAATAGATGAAGGCAGACAGTGTGTAGATATGTTTATTTGTTTGGCTGTGTGTGTGTCGACAGACAAAGATGGATGGATGGATGGATGGATGGATAAATGGATAAATGGATGAATGGATGGATAAAAGGATAAAAGGATGGATAGATGGATAGGTGGCTAGAGTTATTTACTCTTGATTAAAATACACAGAACAATTAGCCGGTAATTTTGAGAGGAATATTGAAACGTCAGTACTTTCTCTTAAGGTATGGGAATACTAAACAAGGCAGTGCTCCGTGTCAGTACCAGAGTAATTTATTCTACAGTATCATATGGCAGCTCATTTGATAATATCTGTCTAGTCATTCCAAACATTAATAGTACAAATTTACCAACAGCAAACAGGTTATGTCAGAAAAGAAATCTAGAAATGATCTCTTTTTTATGTCTTATTCTTATCATTTATTTTAGTGTTATCCTTTATCAATTTTATTTCAACAGAACAGCCTAAAACCAGTTTAATTTTAATTTGTTTTTAGTAATTTGGTATAATTATGGTTATAGCTAAATTCAAGGTTTTTCTTAGTTAAATAAAAATCCAAGATAAAAACTAAATATAACCAAAGGAATGAATTTCGTACAGAAATTTCCTTTCTAGTAAATACATTATAAAATGTGTTCAAATTAACCAGCATTTGGAGAGTATAAAACAAAAATCAATCTCTTGCTAACAGCTTTATTATATAACAATATAACAAATAACATGAAATGGAAATAAAGCTGCAATCTTGTGGAACAATAATGGTTATCTTCTGTAGTGGTATTTCTCTTACAATTCCAGTCACTAAGTTTACAAATCTGATAATAAACATGTTATGTGGGTATTAGCTAGTGGGTATTACAGATTCCAACACACCTTTGAGCAGAACACTCCCATTTTATAGCTTTTTACTTTTCAGTTCGATCTCCATTTTAGCTATCTATGAAGTATGATCTTCCTTTGTGATTCAAATTTGTACCAGTAAGGAAAGAAAGGAAAGGAATGTTTGTTTTTTAAAGACACCACCCTTTGCACATAAACTACAGCTATTTGGTGACTAACATATTTATTTTGATACACGGTCGACAGAAAGAAAAAAAGTAAGGAAACCCACTGCTGCCACTAGCTATAATCCAATGATCGATTATAATCAAAAACTGATCGATTAGTCTCCATCGATGTGGGGGCAGGACGTAGCCCAGTGTTTAAGCATTTGCTTGATGCACTGGTGGTCTGGGATCGATCCCCATCGGTGGGCCCATTGGGTTATTTTTCGTTCCAGCCACTGCACCACGACTGGTATATCAAAGGCTGTGGTACATGTACGTGTTATCCTATCTCGTGGGATGGTGCATATAAAAGATTCCTTGCTGCTAATCGAAACGAGTAGCTCATGAAGTGGCAACAGCAGCCTTCCTCTCTCAATATTTGTGTGGTCCTTAACCATATGTCTGATGCCATATAGCCGTAAATAAAATGTGTTGAGTGCGTTGTTAAATAAAACATTTCCTTCCTGTTGATGTGATGTTCTATAATCTATAATCGACTACTGCAGAAAATGTTAACTGTAATTATTTCTATTGTTTAAATGATGGAATTAATGAAAATATTTTGGTATTGATGTGTCCATGTGTACATAAACAAAAACAATTTGTTTTAGGGGGGTGTTTTTTAATAGTTATTAAAAGATAAAATTAGCAATTTATAGGATGGATCCTGGTAAATAGAAAGAAATATTTTATTTAACGACACACTCGACACATTTTATTTATGGTTATATGGTGTTGGACAAAGACAAAGAAACCGTTGACTATACAAAACATATTTTACTAAATTGTGAAAAACTATTACAAATCAGAAATAAGACTTTTGATAAAATACCAAATATTTTTCTGTACACGAATATGTTATCTTCTGTGATCAAAATGACGACAAACTTTTAAACTGTTTTCTTGGTGGAGAAAATAATGACATCAGTGACACTGACTTTCATGTGTGGGTCCAGTTTATATTGTAATTTTCAAAGTTTATACATGTGTGTCGCCAATATATACTACTCAAAAGAATTTAAGGGTCAAAAATTTATAACCAAATAAGTTTCAGAGTGTCAAGTTTCAAAAACCACAAATAAACGTCACTGTATACAAGAAAGTCACATGGCATGCTGTCAAAGTTGAAGGTTGTCAAACATGGATTTTACACATTAGAACATTCGTTTAATAGTGTGTGAATCCACCCCTGGCGCGAATACACTCGACACATCGTTGCCTCATGCTGTTGATCAGACGTCTGAAGAACTCTTGGGGAATGGCCTGCCACTCTGCCATAAGAAGTTGACCCAGATCATGAAGGTTGGCCGGAGGGGAATGGTTATCCCGAACTCTCCTACCTAATTCGTCCCAGGCATGCTCTATTGGGGCCAAGTCAGGCGAATATGCTGGCCAATCCATCCTGGCGATACCTTGTTGTCTGAGAAAGTCCGTTACCACCCTGGCGCGTTGGGGTCTGGCATTGTCATCCTGCAGAACTGCCCCGCCGCCAATCTGCTGAAGGTCTGGGAGAACCAATGGCCGGATAATCTCATTCAGATAGCAGATTCCATTCAGATTGCCATCCACCACATAGAGGGGGGTCCTGTGGTGGATAGAGATGCCGCCCCACACTATGACGCTGCCACCACCGAACCGGTGCCGTTGTCTAACGTTAACGTCAGTGAAGCGCTCCCCAGGACGTCTGTAGACACGAACCCGACTGTCGTTGAACTGGAGACTAAACCTGGACTCATCCGTGAACATCACTCGACCTCACTGAACACGTTGCCACCGCAGATGAAGCGTGCACCAGTGACGTCTGGCCGTTCTGTGATGTGGTAGGAGTGGTGGTCGAACAGCCTGGCGGCGGCAGCATAGATTATTGGCTCTCAGACGATTGCGTATGGTTTGATCAGACACTCGAGTTCCAGTCGCAGTCCGCAGATTGTCACGTAATTGGCGTGCAGTGGTTGTGCGTTGACGTAGAGCCATATTGGTGATGTAGCGGTCCTCTCTATTTGTAGTGCTTCAGGGTCTTCCCGAACGTGGACAATTTCGAACAGAATTCGTTGCTTGGTACCGTTGCCACAGTTGGCCAACGACACTCTGACTGACACCAAGTCTCAGAGCAACATTTCTTTGCGTATTGCCATCCTGAAGCCAAGCAATAGCCCTTCCTCGATCTTCGATAGTCAGTTGAAGTCGTACCATTGTCGAATTTGGAGTGTGCACCGTACACGAACGCAAGCTCCAATTATACGGAAATTCAGCATTGGGAACATGGAATACACGTGCAAAGCGTGCAAATGAAGCGCTTTGTGAAAAAGCAAGTTATGGGCACTTAGCAGACCTTTCGATTTCGCCCTAATTTACGTGCAAATGTAAGCATGTTTTCGCCATTAGAACTAGTCGACAGTGTCAATGACAGTGGATTTTAATTCATTTATGGGTTGCTTAGACCCACTTTCGTCAAAATGGAACAATACCATGCGTGACATTATGGTCTAGCTAATATAATTGACATTCAGAAAATAATGTCGAAAATATCGTCTGACCCTTAAATTCTTTTGAGTAGTATATAATCAAGTTTTAAGTGAAAGCTCAGTGTACATGTAGGGTAATATTACAGTTGTATATAATCTCGTGAAATTAAATATTTATTTATTTATTTATTTGTTTGTTATTATTTATTTATTTATTTATTTATTTATTTATTTGTTTGTTATTATTTATTTATTTATTTATTTATTTATTTATTTATTTATTTATTTATGTTCCTACTTTTGTTTGTGTGTGTATAAAAATCTTCATAATATGGAGGAAATAAAGAGCATGTATCTATCATCCATTCAAATTTGTTTTATTGTACGGAAAAGCATGCATTAACAATTAAAAGTCTGTCAGTACTTTTGTCTTTGGTAATGTGCTACTACAACGGTATCTGTGAGCATAATTAGCTGTTATTTCATTTATTATTGACGAATGTGTGCATCGGGCATTCGTCATGATGACTTACCATAGTTTGACACCCAATAGCCAATGTATTTTTCATGCTGGGGTGTCGTTAAATATTCATTCATTCATTCATTCATTCCTCAAGATGAATGCAATATACAGCTGATAAGAAAAATGGGTCATCCACTATGTGCCAAACTACAAACAAAGACTGTTGATCATAAATCAAATCTATAACTGTACAGCTAGTGGATTAGTCATTTCCAAAGACCAATATGATTAGTTATTTTCATTTCAGAAACCGATAGCCTGAAATAATTTTAATCACATAATTATGGTAATAAACATCATTTGCTTAAGTCACCATTGGTGACAATTTCACGCCAAATGTTTGCCAAATTCCACCCATGGATGTTGTATTGATTATGCATTAATTCTGTAATTGCTTTAATTTATTACTTGTCAAGAATGTAAGCTAGCAGTCTGGTTATAAAACTTCAACATGACAAGCTTCAGTTTGTCACTGGCAGTTTGCCATTACATGTACAAAACATTTGATTTCATGATTCCACCTCAAACTATGCAGTAATGGAAGACAGGTGCCCGTATACATGCAACACTTTGTAACAATTTATCATTCTTATGTAAGGAAGGAAGGAAATGTTTTATTTAACGATGCACTCAACACATTTTATTATGTAAATGCACAGACAAAAATACATTTTTAAAAAGTACTGTGTTTTTATAAGGATAACAAAATGCCCTAGTTGAAAGAGAAAAGAGACAATTTTTACATTAAAAATTGTGAAAATGTACGTAGTAATAACTTAAAAGGAAAAGATAATATGCAATTATTTTGAAGGAAGGAAATGTTTTATTTAACAACGCACTCAACACATTTTATTTACGGTTATATGGCGCCAGACATATGGTTATCAATTATTTTGTGTATATGCCAATTTATTAATATTTTTTACAAAACTTGGTCATTTGTGCACATCATGATATTAATATTTTGTAATCCAATATCACCATGCAAACAGAATAACCAGATTTACTACCAATAATGTTTTCTTCATTTACAATGATTGGAGGGACTAACCACCCCAGCCCCATCACCAGCTCCACCAATATAAAAAAATATAAAAAATCGGTCATAACAAAGACCTCGGTGGTGTCATGGTTAATCCATCAGACATAAGGCTGGTCGGTACTGGGTTCGCAGCCCGGTCTCGGCTCTCACCCAGGGTGAGTTTTAATGACTCAATGGGTAGGTGTAAGACCACTACACCCTCTTCACTCTCACTAACCACTAACAACTAACAACTAAACCACTGTCCTGAACCCACAGCCCAGATAACTGAGGTGTGTGCCCAGGACAATGTGCTTGAACCTTAATTGGACATAAGCATGAAAATAAGTTGAAATGAAAATGAAAAGAGTTTTAAACTCTAATAAGTGTAAACTATAGACTTTTGTTACATCTTACAATGCAGCAAACTCAGGAATATCTCATTAATAATGTGTAACTCTATTACAGAGATAACGGAACCAACAATGAACTTGGTGTTTCTACCCGTTAAACAGTCCCATTTATCTCAACATATTCAAACCCGACAGCCGTAACATGTGTAATTTAATAGGCTGCATGGAGACCAGTCAATAATACATAATACTTTATCAGCAATCTTAAACTTATACAACATGTGGATCTAGAACAGCATTTATTGAGAGGTCTTAAACAGGGGCACACTGTCATGGTTGTACCTAGTCTAAAACAGTAAGGGAGGAAGTAAAATTATTAAAATTACATATTAAAGATTTTTCTTGTTTAGAATATCAGTGTCTGTATAAATAAACAATGTGCTTGTTGTTGTTCTAATGCTTCTAGTAGCCCACATTGATTTTTGACTTCCAATAATTTCTTAAGTATAAAAATATATATATATATATTACATAAATAAAAAGGAAGGAAGGAAATGTTTTATTTAACGATGCACTCAACACATTTTATTTACGGTTATATAGCATCAGACATATGGTTAAGGACCACACAGATATCAAGAGAGGAAACCCACTGTCACCAGTGTGATGGGCTACTCTTTTAAATTAGCAGCAAGGGATCTTTTATATGCACCATCCCACAGACAGGATAGTACACCAGTTGTGGAGCATTGGCTGAAACAAGAAATAGCCCAACAGGTCCACTTTACCACTGGGTTACGTCCTGCCCTGATAATCGATTTAATGTCATGACAATGCCATACAAACTGCATGCATGTGATGTCAATAGAGATTCGAGTCGAGACTCTAAATGTTTATAACACAGGCCCTGCATGGCCACAGCAATACAGCTATACCAACACACACAAAAAAAAAAAAATAATAATAATAAAAAAAATTAAAACTTTAAAATTAAAATGGCACCTATTTGGATCGGGAACAGTTGTAAAGGAGAAACTAATAATGCTGAATAATTTTTAATTTTTAAAAGAGGTTTTTAAAATAACTGTTTAAACAATATTTTACTTCTTTTTTTAAATCCTTTTTCAAAAACATTTTGAAATTTAAAAAACTTAATACACTTAAGTATTTTTATGAAGCAGTGTTCGAGTATCCCGATATCACCAGAATTTAATTTTGGATACCAGACTTCAAGAACCCAGTATCCCACCGGGATATCATATAATACTAAATGCTCAGGTGGGATACCAGATTTTAAAATGTTAGTATTCAACTGGGATACTGCCCGAAAATTTTAATCTCGAACACTGTGAAGAGCTGCCAATATGTGTGGGTTAAGGTGTGTACAGAATGGCTTCCATGCACTCTTCCATGATTTAAATCAGGATATAAATAAGTATTATTTGCTCTTAGCCAGACGAGTCACAACATGTCAAAAAATTCTCAGTTCTGGCACTTTCACCACCAACCTGTATTATATACACCTACATACACTACTTAAATAAGTAATCATCTTACCTATACATTCAGCCATTATGTGACAACATTAATTTTTCACCCGTCTTCTATAGAAATATATGTACATCCAACAAATAACCTGGTGACTGCCATTCATAACGGTTATACTGGCCAGCTCTGAACAATGCAGTGATAAGGTTTGATATGCCCTCTCTTTGGTTGATTAATAACCTTGTATGTCAAACAGTCAGGGTGTGTTTCCTTGGTGCCTCGTGTGTCTGCTACCCACTCAGATCGAAATAAATGTCTTCTTTACGACCCAGCAGCTCAAGCGAATCAAAGTAGCAACATTTAAAACCCATTTTACTTGTACAGTGTGCCAGCAATCAGATTGGAACAAATGCCAAAGGGTAAAAGAAATATATACTGTTGAGTTCAATACAAGGATCAGCAATCCCAAACTCTAAAGGGTTGTCTTTACAGAGGATCATAAATAAGCTTACAAGACTACACATTATTATCAAGTTTATGTCCTGAGTTAAGTCATTTTCACTTGTAGTGAGTAACAAAAGATTTTTTTTTTTTTTTACAATGGACATAAACTTTGCAATAACTTGTAAACATGCCCTAAGTTATTATTCTAAGGTATTTATTAGCACACCTATTTTTTTTTCCGTAGAAGGTTTTTATAAATGTTTATATGCAAACAGTTATGAATGGATGGATGGATGCGTGGGTAGGTGGGTGGGTGGTTGAATGGATGGACGGACGTATGGACGGACAGATGGTTGGATGGGTGGGTTTTGGGTGGGTGGATGGATGAATGAATAGATGGATGAGTGCATGGATAGATGGGTGAATGGATGGGTGAATGGATGGGTGAATGGATGGGTGAATGGATGTATGGATGAATGGATAAGTGGATGGATGGGTAAAAGGATGATGGATGGATGGATGGATGGTAAAGTTTGTTTTATTTAACGACGCCACTAGAGCACATTGATTATTTTATCTTTTTATTGGACGTCAAACATATGGTCATTCTGACACTCTTTTGTTTTTAGAGAAAACCCGCTGTGGCCCACATAGGCTATTTTACGACAAGAAGCAAGGGATCTTTTAGTTGCGCTTCCCACAGGCAGGATAGCATAAACCATGGCCTTTGTTGAACCAGTTATGGATCACTGGTCGGTGCAAGTGGTTTACACCTACCCACTGAGCCTTGCGGAGCACTCACTCAGGGTTTGGAGTCGGTATCTGGATTAAAAATCCCATGTCTCGACTGGGATCCGAACCCAGTACCTACCAGCCTGTAGACCGATGGCCTAACCACGATGCTACCGAGGCCGGTCAGATGGATGGATGGGTGGATGGATGGATGGATGGATGGATGGATGGATGGATGGTTGGATGCATGGATGCATGGATGGGTAGGTTTTGGGTGGATGAATGAATGAATAGATGGATGAGTGGATAGATGGATGGATAGATCAATGGGTGCATAGATTAATGGATGGATGGGTGAATGGATAGGTGAATGGATGGATGGATGGATGGGTGAGACGATGTTGGATGGATGGATGGATGGATGGATGGACGTATATTTGAATGGATGGCTGGATCAATGGACAGATGTATATATGAATGGATGAATGGATGGACGGACAGACGGAGGGATGGAAAGATGGATTGATGCCTAAAAACTATGATCAGTGCATTCAACTCTGGGAAACAGGAATATTTGACAGTCATTGTTGGTATGACTGTCCACCCAAACATCATCAAATGCCATGGTATCTTGCCTGTATTATGTAACATTGGGCTTCAGTGGGTTGATGGAATTCCCTGTGGATAACCCCATCATCTTCACTTTAAACGGTATTGCAGATTTGTAAATATGGGTTTCATAGAAAATTTTAAAACATTACCATCACCCCACCCCAATGCAATCGAATCCTGCAAGAAATCCTAACATTAACTGCTAAAACAAATAAATATAATATACTGCAGAAAAGCCTTCCTTACCTCTGTACAAAGCTACCCACTGGTTACCAGTACATTTACCTGCATGGTCTGTGTAAGTTAGGTATAGCAAGGTTTATGTATTAGGATAAGAGCAGATTAGTAGTGAATAAGACGTAATAATTCTGTTACCTCATACTAAAATATCAATAACATAACCTACACAATGGCCTACAGATCTATAGGTGACTTCTACAAGTGATATGATATGATATATATATATATCATAAAACTGATTTAGCATAGAAAACGTTGAACTGAATTATGTTTGGCATAGAAATAAATAGTAATGAATGTTTTTTAAATGACACCTCGGCACATTTTTATTTTAAAGTATTGCAATTTGAGTTCAACATGACTATATAAACACTTTGTTGTAAGCAATCATACTAGACAGAGATGGAGAAAGAACAGACAGAGAGAAAGAGAGAGAGAGATAGAGAGATAGAGAGAGAGATAGAGAGGAGAGAGAGAGAGAGAAGAAGAGTGAGAGAGAAGAGAGAGAGAGAGAGAGAGAGAGATAGAGAGAGAGAGAAAGAGAAAGAGAGAGAAGAGAGAGAGAAAGAGAGAAATAAGAAAAAAAGAGAGAGAGAGAGGAGAGTGAGCAGAGATTAGAGAGAGAGAGAGAAAAAGGAGAGAGAGAGAAAAAAAAGATCGAGAGAGAGGAGAGAGAAGAGATGAGAGAGAGAGAGAGAGAAAAAAGAGGAGAGAGAGGAGAGAGAGAGAGAGAGAGAGATTAGAGAAGAGATCGAGAGAATAGACAGAGAGAGAGAGAGAGAGAGAGAGAGACAGAGAGAGGGAGAGAGAGAGAGAGAGAGAGATGAGAGATCGAGAGAGAGAGAGAGAGAGAGAGAGAAGAAAAAAGAGAAAGACAGACGAGAGATAGAGAGAGAGAGAAAAGAGAGAGAGAGAGGAGAGTGAGCGAGAGAGAGAGAAGAGAGAGAGAGAAGAGAAGAATGAAGAGATCGACTGAGCAAGAAAGAGAAAAAAGAGAGATGAAGAGTAGGGAGAGAGTGAGAGAGAGAGAGAACATAGAAAAAAAGAAGAGAGAGAGAGGAGCTAGAGGAGATAGAAGGGAGAGAGAGAAAATGAGAGAGAGAGAGAAGACGAAGAGAGAGAGAGGAGATAGAGAGCAAGAAGAGAGAGAAGAAAAAAAAAAAGAGAGAGAAGAGAGAGAGAGAGAGAGGAGAGAGAGAGAAGAGAGAGAGAGACTCTCTCTCTCTCTCTAGAGAGAGAGACACACACAAACAGAGAAAAAAGAAAACTGCTGCTGTCATTAAATGCTAATCTTATCAAAACAGCAGAGGATTTTTTATATGCCTTTTCCCTTTTGAAGGACAGTACGTACCACAATTTTTAATGGACCAGTCATAGGACACTGGTTGGCATGGGAAAAATACTAAGTCCAGCACTCTATCACTGAGGTACATCCATTAATGATACACTTTTTTATGACTGGATAAAGCTAGGAGATATGTGTTATGCGACATTCTCTTATTACTGGTCAAGTTGTCAATGTGTAATTTGAATTTGTTAGGTTCAATAGCAACTTTTTAAACATAAATATCCATATTATAATAATAAAAAGAAGAAGATATATTAAAATAGAATCCAAATAACAAAACAGCACAGCACAGCAAATACCATGGACCAATAAGATCATAATGTATATGGATGTTTAATAATATACCAAAATCCATTAGACCTGCATCACAAAATCATTGCTGTACATGTCAGTCATATAAAAAACAAACATGCAAGACAACCTTTCTACTGCGTACTCTTAATAATAATAGTAACTCATTAACGGAACAAAATAAAAAACAAATTGCAATAAGGCATTATTTCCTAAATGTTTCTTTTTGTCCCAGTCAGTTCCCCATGACTGGTATATCAAAGGCCATGGTATGTGGTGTCCTGTCAGTGGGAAAGTGCATATAAAAGATCCCTTGCTACTACTGGAAAAATGAAGTGGGTTTTCTCAAAGACTATGTATCAAAAATTACCAAATGTTTGACATCCAATATCTGATGATTAATGAATCAATGTTCTCTAGTGATGTTATTAAAGAAAACAAAGCAACCATTTACTAAATGCAAAACCAATATCCACAATGTCAATTGTAAATGCCACACCTGCGAATAACACCAACACAGTGATAGTCTGTAAACTGGTATGGCCACCATCTGGGTCGAACACTGCAATACCAACATCTCCCTGTATGCCACAATGCTACAGCCAGAATAGAAGACAGAAATACAGATGCTAATGAAATCAAGATTGACATCCATTATTAAGAAGTAATCTCATTTACCTTGGACAGCAAGTACTCACATGGGTGTTTCCCCGCGTGATTACAAAACCCAGCTGCCACTACGACAAACAAATAATGCAAAATATTGGCAGTGAGAAACGTGTGTATGCATAGGTGCTAAAAGCAGGTGGTGGGCGAAGGATGGAACCCAGGCTCCCAGTTCTGAAGATTATGTATCCCTTTAAATTGAAAGACAAATTAATATATAGTCTCTCCCCTGCCCCACCCCTTCCCCTTCCTAAGTTGCTGGCATCTTCTAATATCTATGGGATGCATGACATTTTGTGGAAATGTTATTTCCATTTCCATACTTGTTCACAGAAAGAGATTATAAAACTTTAGGTTTTTTTTTAATGAATTTGTTTCCATTTTCCTTGACGGAGTAGATGATGGAACAGTTTTTCTAAATTGTTTTTATTTTCAGGGTAGTTTAATGAAAAGAATCCTATATTTTTATTTGAACCATATCATTTTACTAAAGAAACATTCATGTACACTTCATAAATGGAAATCTCAAAGACAACAACATACTATAGATCTATATTATATTATATATATTTATATTATATTATATTATATTATATTATATTATATTATATGTATGCAATGCAATGCCATGTAATAAAAATGTATACAATGTTTAATGACACCATCAAAGAATATTGATTTATTATAGTATCAGCTATTGGATGTCAAACATTTGATAATTCTGACATATGATTTAAAGGAAACCCACTGCATTTTTCCATTAGCAGCAAGAGATCTTCTAGTTTCCCAACATACAAGATAGCATATACCATGACCTTTGATTTACCAGCTGTAGTGTGTATATTTGTGATTAATATGTGAAACTGTTTTATCACAAAGCTCGAACATGACTGATGTAAAGGTATTTAGTGTCAAACAGGATTGTTGTTGTATTAGAGCGGGAATCTTTGACTACCATTTGGAAGGCATGCAGAGATTGCACAGAATTTATATAGATTGGTTTGTGATGGTTAGAGAGGGTAATAACTGTCCATATGTCCGTCTAGCTCTCTTACCGTCAGAGGAACCGGGCTAATTAAAGATAAACAATGATTGATTAACACATCCGAGCAACATTTAAATATTTGTTTACTAGTTAGTTTTGAATTAATTTTAAACGGTACCTGTTTGATTTCAAACATATACCGTACCATAGTAAGTGGTTTTGAGTTAAGAAGGATACCCACTGATGCACCATAGCAGTGTTTGAGATTTAAAAAATTTGACAGTATCCCAGTTGGATACTAACATTTCAAAATCTGGTATCCCACCTGAGAATTTGGTATCCTACTCAAATGAATTCATAAATAACATTGTAACAAACTTGGACAACACTCTTCTCCTTCCCAATTCTGTATTGTTAATTGTACCTGAGGGCCTCAGGGAAGATTAGCTTTTGCTAACTGTGTTACCTTAAATAAAGAATTTATTATTATTATTATTATTGCTACGCCACAATCAAAATCGCGGAATTCGTGAAATTCGCAATCAAACGGAATTGGCCAAAAGATTTGCTGCATCTATTTTTGAGTAATACTGACAAAAATTAATATTTAGCAGTAATCTATAAGTGTTTCTGACATTACTAATGATAAACCTACCTGTATCAATTTCTCAATATCTCAAATAGAATTTGAAGGGAGGAAACATCCAACAAAAACAATAGTGACTTAGCCAGTTCCCAGTCCATTGCTATGCCGCTATTGCTCCAGTGTAGCATTAGACTGGGTACGAGTTGGGAGAGATATTTTTATGGCATATCATTAGACTGGGTACAAGCTTGAAAATACTGTTACTTAACTTCACCAGTAAATGACCGGCCTCGGTGGCGTCGTGGCAGGCCATCGGTCTACAGGCTGGTAGGTACTGGGTTCGGATCCCAGTCGAGGCATGGGATTTTTAATCCAGATACCGACTCCAAACCCTGAGTGAGTGCTCCGCAAGGCTCAATGGGTAGGTGTAAACCACTTGCACCGACCAGTGATCCATAACTGGTTCAACAAAGGCCATGGTTTGTGCTATCCTGCCTGTGGGAAGCGCAAATAAAAGATCCCTTGCTGCCAATCGGAAGAGTAGCCCATGTAGTGGCGACAGCGGGTTTCCTCTCAAAATCTGTGTGGTCCTTAACCATATGTCTGACGCCATATAACCGTAAATAAAATGTGTTGAGTGCGTCGTTAAATAAAACACTTCTTTCTTCTTTCTTTCACCAGTAAATGACGACTTTCATTGTTTCAGTGAAAAATAAAAACGCAAGATTAAAAAACCCAAGAACATTATATGGTATCCTGATGGGATACTGGGTTCTTGAAGTCTGGTATCCATTATTAAATTCTGGTATCCCCGGGATATTGGGATACCGTTAATCTCGAACACTGCCATAGGCAGTCCGAAATAGAAAATGTAATTTGAATTGTGTCATTTTGGACTACCTCATACTAACATATTACTATGAGTCACAGGTTCATTATTCCTGTTATTCAAGCAATCTTTTATAGCATTTTCAGTATGGACATGACAGCAGATACCACATACTTTAATATACCATTTGTGAAGAACTCAGTAACTGGTTGCCACAGGAAAAAATCTCATCCGATTCACCACGAGCAGTCGATCCTACAATTAATCGCACACCAGGCGTGCACTCTACCAATGAACTACACCCCGCCCCTTATCGCTTACACTGATAGGTGAATAACAGTAAAAGTGTTATTGACACGGTCACTGTGCAGTATTTAACTCATTTTCATTGAACATACAGGTGATTTCACTGACACAAATAACAATATCCATACATAGTTATTAAAAACTAAACATTACTGATGTACTTACTATCTTGCTTGGTACTTGACACCGATTTAAAACCTCTTGTGTTGTCGATGCAATTGTTTTTCCAACACCTGTTCACTTTCTATGAAAAACCAAACTGTCACTTTATCGATTGGTTTCGTCTGGTTCCGCTGTTTACCACCTGGGCGACCGGGGCAACCCGATGAATAAAACGTAAATCGCCGATTACCTACGGCGTAAATAATAATAAATAATGAATGAATGAATGAATGAATAAATAAATAAATAAATAAATAAATAAATAAATAAATAAATAAATAAATAAATAAATAAATAATAATAAGAAGAATGATGATGATGATGATGATGATGTTGATGTTGATGATGATGATGAATGATGATGATACTACTACTTCTACTATTACTACTACTACTAATTATTATTATCGGCATGTTTTAAAACGTAATTCGCCCTTAAAATAATTTGAGCAATGGTTCTATAAATGAAGGAACTGTTTTATTTAAAGACGCACTCAACACATTTTATTTTCAGTTATATGGCGTCGGACATATGGTTAATGACCACATAGATATTGAGAGAGGAAACCGGCTGGTGTCATTTTATGGGCTACTCTTTCCGATTAGCAGCAAGGGATCTTTTATATGCACCATCCCACAGACAGAACAATACATACCACGGCCTTTGTTACATCAGTTGTGGACACTGGCTGGAACGAGAAATAGCCCAATGGACTCACCGACGGGGATCGATCCTAGATCGATCGCGCATCAGGCGAGCGCTATACCACTGAGCTACGTCCCGCCCCTTGGTTCTATAAAATAGATTACCTTGTTTGAATATTACACTTGTAATTTAGTGCACGCAAAGAGTGGCAGTCCTCCTACAAACGGAATTGGAACCATAGACGGGCTCACGTTTCTAGGTAAAACAGCCGACAGTGAGTCATGACTGCATACCCTCACGACTCCATCTTTTGAAGTCAGTCTTGTGCAGAGATACAGGCCCGTAGGTACGATATGTGGAGTTAGGTGGGGGTGGTGGCACAATCTCTAGTGAAGGGGCACAGTCTCTAATGTGTGCGAGTGAGTCATATTTTTATCTATAGGCCTAGAGTGGAACAAAAAACATATACGTCCATGCTCAAGTGTGTGTGTGTGGGGGGGGGGGGGGGGTCATAAGGGCCTGAGATATGGTAATGAATATGCGAATTACAGATAGCCAGATGCGATTAATGCGGGTTCGAGGACAAGATCCTCTGCGAAACAAATTTGAACGCTTAATTTTCCGGTGTTAAAATAAGACATTTTCAGCTTTCTGACCATAGTAACAGGTAAACGTGTGGAGGCCATAGCCTTTGGACATTGTTGGACAGAGATACGAATTTTAAACAGCTAATGGTTTTGCCGTTCATATTTGGAGTCAGTGAAAATTGACCAAGTCCATCGTTTCACAGACGTTCTAAAAAATAAAATAAAAATTAGTCCACTGATTATGAAAAATTAGCCTAAGTTTAAAAATATAATAAAGTAATAATAATAATAACAACAACAATAAGTGTGTTTTGTCTTTCTTATACCACAAAATGCATTTTTCAGTTAACGGTTATGGAGAATGGCTCTAGTCTATTTTAAAGGTATTTCTTTGTTTCAAAGTCACAGACTTGTTTCATTCTGTTGTTACTTTATCCAAATGTGTTTCAGGTTTGTAGTTTGACCAAATTTAGTCTCCATCCTCACGAGTTGAAACTAGGGTCTGCGACTTTAAAATAGTATCAGCAGCTTTAATATTTGTTTCCCATGACAACAAAATGCGTGATTACCAAAAACAGAAGAAGACATAAACCAGAAACCCAACCTAAAGCTATTTTCAGACTTTTTTGTTATTTCACGAACGACTAGGAAACTATTATGAAAATGAAACGGAAACTGTCTATCAAATAGCACAAAGCAATCGATAAATAAAAAACATGGCAGAAAATTGACTGTGACATTTGAACCCTTTGAAGTTGCCGACATTTGTTGTCGGTTGCTCAGGGAACAAATTACGTCACGTGACTAATGTTCTGGGTCAACACTACGCGGAAACATCAAAATCCAAGATGTGAATGAATTCATGAATTTTTAAAGATCCCATACATTTTTAACCATCCACTACTGCGTATATCATAGACAATCTATAGCAGACACTATAGCACACAAACACAACACCCACGAACGCACGCACACACGCATGTCAACGTCCAATCCCACGTTCAGGTAAACACGTGTACCCTAGGCTAAAGCATACCCATACACGAATTAATTATAAAATAAATTACATCGAAGATCAACAAGATACATTTATAGCTTGGGTAAAATGCTAAAGACAAAATGTGTCTTTATTCACTTAAATTCCATACATGACTATTTGAATGTTTTAATTGCAAACATTTCCGTACTTAGATTTTAAAATCTGCCATGTTGAAGTTCTATATGTATCACAGATAAAGATTATATTGAAT